>NC_066840.1:24614834-24914834 GCF_001640805.2 Lates calcarifer | reverse complement strand
CATACAACCTTTATTTATATTTCAGCTACTTTGTGCTGAGGCCCACTAATACAAGGACGAGTGAATGAGCAAACAGTTGATGATTATGGCTACAGTCACAGAGCCTGTGTGTTAGAGACTGAAGGTTGAATGGTTTGTGGAGTTGAGTGTTTATTGGTGTGAATGGGTCAGGTCGCACCACAGGATCCAGTTGGCTTGACTCTATCAGCTGAACAGGCTGATTCACTCCTGATAAAAGCTGAAATGTTCTCTAACTGCCGGTTCAGACAGATAATAACAGAGGTGAAAACAGCACGTGGACGTTTTTCCTCTCTGCATTCGGCTGCAACGTGAAGTCCCACTGTGTGCCTCTGACCTGAAGGACACACACGCTGACACTTCATTCATCAGTAATTGCTCACCCACGTTATAGTGCTGACCTGTGACCTGCTGGCATTCAGACTTGACACATTGGTACTTTGTGTTCCTTCAGTGTGTCACTGTGGAGGATGTGCTGGGTGGTTAATTGCCAAGCGTGGACCTCTTCTTTTATAGAGAGATCCATCATCATCAGTAGAGGAGCTCTCAGTCAGCTGCTCAGGTGAATTCAAATCAAAATCAGCCCCTGCTGCAGTCAGGTTAGATAAAGCTGAAATGTTCTCTAACTGCCGGTTCAGTTAGGACTGACCTCACCTGGTCAGGGGACCCTGGTGAGCTCTGATGCTCAGGCACCACTTTCTGATTTTCTTGTGAATTCATCCACAGGCCTGCTGACAGAAAAGCATGTTTCGATGTGAAAAATGTCCAGTGATGGTGATGTGAGGCAGCGGTGCCCTGCTGCAACACACTGACATGGACGATTGACTTGATTAAAAGCAAAAGTTACACAACAGACTGGGACATTCAGTGTCATTAAAGACGACATGAGGTTTGGGGGAGCTGTCATCTGTGACCTAATTGAAGGGTCAGAGGTCACGTCATGCTAAACTCCTCCCCTGGCTTTTTCCTTTTAATAGACTTACAGCAGAGGAGAGAGAACATAAGTCATGTAACCTGAATGATGTTCAGAATGAGCCCCATTAAATGTTTTATGGCTTTTTGAAGCAATGCAGCGTCTGCTCAGTCAAATCTTTCAGCTGGATCCGGACGTCTTTTGTTGGAGTGATGGTGGTAAGTCGCACTGACGACTGGGTTTGCTTTTCAAAAGTTGTTCAAAGGGTTTTTTGAGAAAAGAAAAAAGCAAGTAAGTCTCTCCACAAAAATAAACTGAATACTAAAGCTGGAAGCAAGATTACAGCGACTGAATGCAGGTGTGGGGGGATAAAAAGGAAATTTAAGGTTTTAGGACAGCGTCAACCCACCTGTATACAGACAGTGTTTCACATTCTGCTTAATATTGAGGTTGTGTCTTATCAAACAGAGTCAGATGAGGTTCTCCTCCATCGTGACCTGAATCTATGTTTGGAAATTTGAAGTGAAGGTTTCTGTATATTTGACTTTTGTTTGTCCACCAGGTCTCTCATGCATTTTGTCTGAAGTCAGATTGTCTCACTCTTTTCTCTCAGTAAACCCTCAACAAAGGATGGAAACACACTTAAACCTAGAACCACGCAGAAAACTCATTCAGTTAAATTCCATCATTTCCCCCAGAAAAATCATTCAATAAATGCATCATTTCCGCTGAGCAAAGTTAAATCAAATAATCCAGTCTGAGCAGCAGTGATCCAAGAAGAAAGATACCTGAGGAGGACAGGTGTGTGTGTGTGTGTGTGTGAGTTGGGGGTGAACAGATGATCACTAAAGATTAAATGACCTCACCTCTGAATCAATATCATGCTAGTAAGCGTTACACTCCACATCATTAGGTCATTAGAGACTGACGAAGCTCTGAGGACAATCAGAGATTCTCATGACAACATATTTGCAAATTAATCAGGCAACAGTGAAAAGTTTCACCCAAAGCTGTCGCTCATATGACTGAAACCATTCTGAATTATCTCCATCTCTACAGCACAGTCCTAGATTTGCTTTGTTTTGGTCGCGCAGCGTCACACAGCCTGTGGTGTGATCCTTCAGGCCCTCGCAGCCCGAGCCATATGAAGCTGATCACCAACAGCCTGTCCAGCACCAAACAGCAGACAGACACATGAGAGACCAGCTCATGAAGACAGTGGAACATCTAGCAATTAAAAAGCCAGATGTTTCTCAGGAGTTGGAGGAGACAGTTTAAACTCTCACAGGTCTGAAGACTCAAGGCTTTGTTTTCTGTACCGTTTGAAAACTACCTGACCACTCAGACTCACCTGAGTTAAATACCATTCATGGCTGGTGAAGCTGCTGTTGATCAGCGAGGAGACATTTTGCTCCTTCAAGTCATTTGTGTTGGATTTTTCCTGCTGGGTGCCAACTCCTCCTTTGTACTCAGCTTTTATATACACAGTATATTATCTATGTACTCACGACAAAAAGGGAACATAACAGTGGATACTTTGTCGTCTTTGCAGAAGTTTGAACATGTAATTGCAGTTTCAGGCTAAAGGGAAAAAAAGTAATTAACCTTTTAACAACCCAGGCTCACAAACAGAATCATGGTATCACTTATCTCTAATTTCCTTTTTCCTGCAGCTGTCCTGGAATCTGCTTTTTATTCCAGGTCCATTATCTCATGTCCTCTCCTCATCTCCTCCATCTGTGTCATACACAAATGCAAAGCCCCACCCTGCTAAGAAGTGCAGGTATGTGTGTGTGTGTGGTGTGGCTGTGTGTGTCTTTTATTAGTAACAGCCGTCACTCAGCCTCCAGGGTCTGGGAGTCCCTGATGATGAAGCCATCCATTATTTACCGAGTAGTCCGGCAAAAAAAACAAGAGAGAAAATCAATTATTTCAATGGGAATTATTCAGACGCTGCTTTGAATGTTAACCAGGGAAAGAGGTGGATACCTACAGAGAATGCATAAAAAGACAGAGAAGTGAGTGAAAGAAAAGGAGAATAAAGAGAAATGAAGAGAACTGAGGCTCATGGAGGAACTGGGAGTAAAGTGGAAAAGGATGAAGAGAAATAAATGAGAAAATAAAGGAGTGTGTCCAGCCCAACAAAGAGCAGAGGCTCAGTTAAGAGAAACACACATACCTTCAAAATCTAAAATGATGACTGTGTTCTGATGTTATATTCTACAAACAGGAAACTCACACCCAGACCAAAAACACACTCCATTCGTCACTGCTCCGTCCGTTCGTCCATGTATCTGTTTGTCCATCTGTCCTCGTCTGTGGGCAAACTCAGAGATGGGGTAGAATATGGAAATGGCCGCTGCTCTGCTCCTTCATTATTCATATTTCAGTAGCCGGTGAATAATCTGATTACAGCTGATGAACACGCTGAATTATTCAGGAGGCTGTGATTGGGCCTGGGGATGCGACCAGGATGCGTTGAGGGGAAGGAGACCGGAAACAGGATCCCCGGGGTGCTGAAGCCCCCCCCACCACCACCACCTCCCTGTGGCGACTCCTTCCTCTCTCCCGTCCCTCTCCGTAGTTTTCCAGTTCAGCAACTGGGTTAATGACCGCGTGGCAGAGTGGAGAGGGAGCGGCGGCGGGAAGCCTGATGACGTGCTCTCACTGCGACCTGCTGCGAGGGAGGTGGGCTGAATAACTGAAGGGAGGTGTTGAATTGATCACCGAGCTGCAGGGTGCAGTGATCGGCAGTGATGAGTTATGTAATAATCTCCCACCACTACTACACACACACAGTTAAAGATGCATCCAGCAGCAGACATAATATCATAACATCAACACGCATCATCATGTTCAGTAAAAGGGGAAAGTCTTGGTCATTTAGTGATTACTGTTTCACGTCTTACAGCTTTGTGCTGTAGCTCGTCTCTGCTCAATCTGTCTGAACTGTCTGAGCTGCACTGTGGAAATGTAGTGGCCAGTTTTGAAAGGAAACAGAGAGTATGTGGATAAAACAGACTCTGTTCACAGTGAGTCCAACAATGTTATAGAACTGGAACAATAAATCAGTGGAGTACTTTTAACAGCCAAATTGCAAAGTGTGATCATGGTGCTGATCCTACAGGGCGGACACCTCAGGGTGAAGACCAGTTCATCCGACATGTACAAGTTAAATCCTCGGTTATGAAAACTGTGTTAGACATTTCCTGTGTCTACACAGTTAAAGCAAACCTGAGGAACATCTATGGATGTAGAAGGAAGCAGAATCATTTACAGCTTTTATTATCGCAGCCTTTCTGCACAGCACTGACACCAGAAGTCAGTGTTTCACTCTGAGCTGCAGAACACTAAACCGTCCTGACGTTCTGAGGAGGACGAGCTCGAAGCTTCAGAGACGCTTCAGCCAGCGAACCCAGCTGGAAGTGATTAAACCTGCCTGACCCAGGGTGGCTCCAGAGGGGGGGGTGGAGGTGTAGTGATGAACCTAGGCAAAGGAGGAGGCAGAGGCCAGCCAACAACACCGAGACACTCACTGCACCACCTGCTACCCTGATACAAGAGAGACACAGCTGGACCACAACACACAGAACAGGTTCTAGTTTTTATTATTAAATGTTTATTCTATAAAAAGGTCAAAATAATGTCCCTCAGCACGAGGTCCTGACCAACAGGCCTGAAACCAGAGATTTAATCTACAATCATTTAAACGGAGAAAAGGCTGAAAGACGTGACTGAAAACTATCAAACCATCACCAACATTATACATACTTCACTTATTTTTGATGGAATAATGTGAGGTTTCTCAGGGGTACAGATCTCTCTGGATAATAACTAACATCAACCCAAACTCATTTCCACACATTCATGACAGACGACGTGCTGTAACTGTCACAGGAAGAAATCTTCAGTTTAATGTTTGTGGACTTTAACAGTGTTGGTTTTGCAGCTGGTTTCTGCTCAGGGCTGTGACCAGAAGCTCGGAAACACTGCGGATACTTCCATCTGACAGAGAGGCTCTTTATTTTCAATATCATCTCTGTGTGTACTGATCTCCTGCTTGCATAATTAAGTGTTCCTGCCATTTTAAGTTTCTTTGAAACATAGATTCAGCTCAGGGAGGAAAGTGGTGATTCACGCTGAGAGCAGCCAATAGCGTGCTTGTTTTTCTCTCGTTTTTAAAACACTAACCACGTCTCTGTAATTTCGCAGCATTTAGCTGCACTTTCCTCCAGATCTTTTTGCTTTTTGGTGCGCTCCCTCTCACTTCCACCTTTTTTCTTTCTCTCCTCTCTCACCTGCTCCATTTTTTCTCCACCGGTTGTTGACAGGAAGAGATCATACCACCACATTAAAAGCAGGTGAGTGACTGAGTGTCTGATTTACACGTTTACCTCAGTATTTTTAACACTGGCCTGACACCCTCGACCAATCAGCTGCCCAGGCCACGAGGCGTTCTCCTGTGGCCCGTCGGAGCTTGTCTCTCAGTCTTGGTGACGGCCACAGACATCACATTACACCAGCATTTCAATTCCCTTGATTCTAGTTCAACTGATTTCCTCATCTTGCATAGACATGCCTGTTTTTTTTTTCTTTTGGTGAAAGCTTTAATCTTAATTCTTGTTATGCTATGATGTCGTCAGCCTAAATTATATGAAATGGAAATCACGTTTCAGGATTTCTTCTTCCCACTTACATCTGATATACAAACTATTGCACAGTGGTGTCACACAAATGCAACATGTTCTCAGCATTGTGTCAGGCATCAGTTAGCCTGGTACCAGACCTCTGAGTCACTTGTGTTCATCAGCAGCTGTTTCCACAGTTGGCAGAACGATTGATCCGATCAGAGCTTTGTCAGCAGAATCAAGAAAGGGGACGACATCTCCCTGTGCCACAGACAAAAACAGCAAGTGTTCAAGTGACTAGAAGTTGATTTATAGAAACTTAAATCTTAAACTGAATAACTGCTAAACAAGACTCAAATCCTAAAACACTGAGCATCAAACCTCAGTAGCTGAAACTGCCTGGTGCTCAGTGCCACAGAAACAACCACCGAACACTCAAACATCTCACACGTGCACTATTAAACCTTTCAGAGGCTGTGGATAAGTGATGCAGACGGCTCCAGTCCTCCAGTGGACACAGACAGCTGCAGAGATTCTATCAGAGGACTCAGTGGAAATAAAGACAGAGCTGCTTTAAAATGCTTTGCATGTCTGTTTCCGTTTCGCTGCGTTTTGTTGTTGTGGCGTCTGATCCGATTGACTGATTCAGTGGGGACTGGAACCTGTGTGTGTGTGTGTGTGTGATCATGTGTGGTTAGCTTAGCACTGTTAGCAAACACAGCCTGGGTAAATATGATGAGAGGACGCCGTACATGAATTCACTGTTGTGCAGACTTTGTAGGACTGTGAATAAACACGAGTGTCGTCCAGGTTGAAACGCTCTGACAACAAAACCAGCTGAGAATGAAAAGGTTCTGAATTCCTCTCTAAGTTTACCTGAAGTTAAAGTCTGTTAAGTTTTGTCTCCAGCTGAACTAAAGAATAGTTTGTATTTTCAGGATTCATATCAGAGGTCATGCCCTCAGCAGTATCTGAATATTCCCCTCTTCACATTTAAAAAAAAAGTAGCTCACAATGTCTTTTATTAGTAACATTCTTGTTGAGAGCTGGAGGCCAAGCCCAGACCTGATACTGATTAAATATGAGGATAATGGGCCACATTTTCAAACAGTTTCTCCTGGAAGACATTCATGGTGTTACACTGGTGAAGTGGGTGTGAATGTCTCTGCTGGACACCCACAGACACTGTTTCCATCTTATCTGCAGACGCTCTTTAGGATCAGCAGTAAGACTCTTCTGAGCTTTTTCAACATCCATTCAGTAAAGGATCAGATCTCTGTCAAGTGAAGCACAGTTAGTGCATCAGTAACATCATATACTGTAAGTGAATGTGACCAAGGGAGATCCTCAGTCTCAAAAAAACAAAGACATCCAAACCAAATCAAGTGATATTTACAGGAACATGATTACTCACTCTACACTCTACTCTTCAGACAGCCAATCAAACGCCTGGTTTCCACCCCGACCGTAACGTTACCCAGAAACCCACAGGGGGAGGAGGTCTGTGTGGCGTGTGTACAGGACGAGCTGGGAAACTCACAATGGGAGAACAACGCTAACAGAAGCAATTGTATTAGAGCTGATGAGGCATTCATGCACAGTCACATCAGATCCATGCATGAGGAGCATATGGAGACAAACACGAAGCGCTTCAGTCGCACGGACGATCACCATCATCCTGTGAGTTCATTTCACATGTGATGAAGTTGAGACATTATGATCAGATCAGTCCACTTGGTCCTCGATCTATTCCTTCGTGTGTCTGCTATTTTCTTGACATTCTTGTCTATGACAGGTCAGAGCAGACAGCAGATGACTTTTCTTACTCAATGTAAAAACCTGTTATTACATATTTTTTGACATTAAATCTCTCTTGAGCCTTTCAAGCCTTGTTTTATTAAAGAGGAATTCATTTTGGCTCCTCTGGTTGCAGGAGTAGAAGTCATGTGGCTGCTGTAGCTGTGTCAGTGGAAAAATGACATCTGCCCTGAGATACAACAATAAACCAACTTTTATAAACATTGAGTACACACAGTACTGGGTTGAGATGATGCTGGCCTCCCACTGAACAATACTGAACCGAACTGTTTAACTGCTGACCCCTGCTGCAGACGCTTACAGTCCACAGATGTGCACAGATGCTGCACCGGTGCACACGTAGCCTGTAGGCAGTGATGACAAGTAGCTTATTTACATGATAGAAACTGGACCAGCTGGTGGTTTGCCACAGCCTTAGTCTCTGTCAATTTTATGACTGTAGACTAGATTCATCTCAGAAAGCCAAAGACGCACACATGATGTATTCACACTGAACTGAAGGTCCTGCAGTTTAAGATGAATTGTAAGTTGTTCTGTTCATTAGTTCATTATTGTGTGCAGTATTCAGCAGGATTATCTACCTGTGGTCACATGCAGTGTGTATGTGGCTTTAATGACTCATGAATGAATTCACTGAGACGAAAAACACAGAGGACATTCTGTAATCTTTCCTTTCAATTGTATTATTACACATGTTGTTCATTTACATCCATCTGTATATGATGATCCTTTATTCTTGTTTTCTGAAAACTGAACGTTCTGCACTGAGAGAAGCTCTCCATCCATAAATACATACACAGAATGTATAGCTGCTGTCAGTCCCAAATTACCAAAAGCAATTTCAGAGGAAAAAATCAAAGGTGAAAGTACATCATCATTTGTCAAAAGCACAAACAGAGAGTGTTGCCAGGGAGCTGCAAATAGTATTTCAGCGCTGACCTCACACTCTCTCAACCACAATCCACTGTGGCCTCGTGTTCCAGCTGCTCCCAGGATTGAGATGTTTTTGAGGAGAGCCCGACGCTGTCCGACTGAGACAATGAGATTCTTTTAAAGCCAGAGGACTGACTGTCTCTGCCGGCCGTCGATGCTGAACTGGGTCAGCCGTCTAAACCACCGCAGGGAGATGGCCATCGTCAAATACTAATCAGTGCTCGGCCAAGGGTGCACTTCATTTCTGCGCCTGCAGGACCCTGAGGGCCCCCCCCTCCTCGCTTGGTAGCAGTCGCAGAAAAATGCTTAAGGACAAAGTTTACTGTCAAAGCTTCTTGGTCTTGATCAAAGTACGGCCCTGTCCAGACATCAAACTCCTGGTTTTGCACACACATGCACGCACACGAACCCTCGGCATTTTGGTATTCAGCCCAGTGGTTTTTGTTTCCAGGATTTTGTTTCCTGGAGCTTTGCTAATGCGTCCTGACAGAACCAGGCCTCTAGCTGTTCTGAGATCAGCTTCTTTTAGAGAGAACCTAAATGAGGTGCGTGCTGGGGACTAACAACACAGCGCTAAACCAAAGGTCAGTTTGCTCATCTTGAGATGAGCCTGTGAAAACAGCTGTTTATCTTCTGTGCCTCTGAAGGAAGTAATGGTGCCTTTTATTCCATTGGTTGTCACCTGAACCAAGATATACAAAGTCCCATTCATTTAAACGACCCTGTGACCTTTACTGTCCACTCTTCAGCTTCACTCGTTTCAAGGCTTCTATAAGAATCATCAATATGTGGTTTGTTCTCCATTTAAACTTCAGACCCTCAGTGAATTCATCGTGTTCTGTCAAATCTCAGATGTTGGGGAATCCCCGCACACACGCTGTGATGGATTATCCAGTCTCATGTCTGTGCAAGGTGATTTTCATAGGAATGAACTGAACCAGCAGCTGCCTGGAAGGAAGGAAATCCATCTAAAACTGGTCTGATGTGATAAAAATCTCTACCACCGACAGCTCAGTGCCTAAAACAGCAGAAACCAGAGGTACTGAGTGATATTCAGCAGTTAATGTGACTTTACACTTTACGTGTAAATCATGTCACAGTGCCGTCAGAGCTCATCTCATCTCAGCATTTATTGGAGCGGCTCCTGTGATCATCAGGCAGGGGTTCTTCCTGCTCGTTATCAAATTAGACTGAACGCCTCCTTCAGGGAGAAAGAAATGGAAATCTTTTTTTCTCCTCTCTCTCTCTCTTTTTCTTTCCTTTAAGTAAATCAGTGATCGCTGGAAAAACCCTGGGGACATCATAATAATCAAATTACTCTCGGCTGATCTGAAGGAGGGCTGATAATCGGCAACGGGGGCTGGAGATCCCCCAGAAACACCCCCCCTACTCCACCGCAACCCCAACCCCCAACACACAATCACATTCCCACTGAAGCAAACACATCTATAGCAGAACTATTATTTTTTATGACATGATATGAAAAACTGTTTTGCCTTGTTAGTAATAATCTTTATGACAAGTGTGTTCTGGATCAAACCCCACCCACCACATTAATTCAAAACGTGCCATGTTTTCTTCTTTACCTCCTTAATTCCATTAGCTCTTCCTTTTCCCTGCCTTTTCTTTCTCTTTCTTTCTTTTATGACTTTATCAGTCCTCACCCTCCTCTTATACTTCCATACCACCTCCCCTCCCTTCTTTCACCCCGTTCCATCTCCTCTCCTTTTCCATCTTTATCGTTTCTTTAATACACCTCTGTTTTCTGTCCTTCTCATTTTATTTCTCTGCCTCCCCCTGTTCTTCCTTTCCTTTCCACCCCTCTTCTTTCCCTCCCATCTCTCCACCATCTGTCCCCATACCTCCTGACCTTAACATCCTGTAAAGGGACCAGTATTAAGGAGAAATTGATGATTTACCTCACAAGTCAAACGTTTTAAAGAGCTCACGACCTCAAATTAAGCTGCTGCACAAACTTTTTATTTTGTCAGCGGTGAATAACCTGCGCTTTTCAGATGACGTTCTGATCTGGAAAAGACCTGCGATTAATGAGTTTTAAAGAAATCAGAAAAGAAGCAACATGTTTTTTGTTTTTTTTTTTGGTCTGTAATTGGCGTTGTTATGTTGTCACACATCAACCGAGCTGATGAGGAGGGAAAATATTTTCACACAGTTAAAGTAAACCTCTTCTCTGGATCTGACTCATTATGTTGATGGATGACGCAGAGGTTCAGCTGCGCTCGCTGTAATTTGATTTTTGTACATCCAGGTTTGAACAGTTAATTCTATGTGAAGAATTGTTTGTCTTTGTGGCTGAAGACTCCTGTGGTGCTCTGGTGTCTCTGTGCTCGAGCGTCCTCTGGGAGGCCTTCTCACTCCTCAGGACAATAAATTCATCTTTAATGATGGCAGCCCAGATACTGGACATCTGGAACTACTGTATGTAACTTCCTGCTGTAGATCCAGCACCAGCTCATCTTCCACCCTGTGCTCCTCACCCTCTCCCCCTTTCCTTTCCTTATTTGCACTGACAAACTTCATGATAGAAATTACTAATTCAACTTCTGAGACTTTGCTTTGAGAACTGCATTACAGTTACAGGAATAAGCTGCTGTACTGGCAAAAAAAAAAGTTTATGAAAATCTCAAACACAGCAGGTCCTTGGAGAAACTTGTATTTGAAGAACAGAGTTTCAGAGACTCATGAAACTGTACCTGTTTCTGCGTCTTAGTTCCTTGACTGAAACAAACAATGTCTGGACAAATAAGCTGCTTTCATTTCTCCATGCAATGTCTTTTTTCTTGAAAACCTGTTCAAAAGACGTTATTTTTACTCCACATGAAGGAGCATGTTGGATTTTATTTTTTGGTGTTTTTAGTGATGGAGCGGTGGTGTTGAAGCTGCTGACAGATGGCTCCGTCTGTTTTCACTTATTTCGCGAAAAGGTTAAACAGCATCAACAAAAATAGACCAGACCATCTGTTCACATGCAGCGCCTGAGTGAAACATACATGCTGTACATACACACCTTCAGTCCACAAAATTTACATAGGATGAAAACACCAACACGTCTGTCCACGCTGGTGTAAACTGATGTTGTAGTGATGCAGTTTCAAAGCTTCATCTGACCACTGGTGTTTTCTGCCCTGTCAGACTCTGAAGGATGTCACCTCAGTGCTCCCAGAATTCAGCTGTGAGCTCTAATGAATCAGAATCATCCTGTGAGAATGACAAACCGAACTGATTTCTGAGGGTCACACAAAAAGCAAGAAGAAAATTAGCATGAACCCACAGTTCCATCATCTCCTCCTCCTCCTACCTCCTCCTTCCTCCTCCTCCTCCTCCTCCTCTCACTCCGTTGTGTCTTTTCATGCCTCTTTTCTCTGTTGTTGCCTTTTCTCTTCCTGTGCTACATTATTGCAGCACAATAACAAACATGCTGTTGGAAGTGAAACAAATTGCTGTTTTAATGGGATTATTTTCAAAATGACACACAAAACGCTTTCTGACGCCTGTTTTTTCTCCGCACTGTGTGATTGGATTGTTATTTGAATTCATCGAGGCAACAAACTTCATCCTACCTTGTGTCTTTTTGTTGTTTCTGTTGATAGACTTTAGGCTAAAGCATATATGTGTGTGACAATGTGTGTGTGTGTTGAGGACATTGTGCACTCGCCAGCTGAACAGGTTGCTTAAGGACGTCTCCAAACTGATTTTTCAGAGAGAAAAGTGAAAATAAAATCCATTAAGAAGTAAATAAGTTTTTTTTTTCTTGGCCCCTCAGCAGACAGCCGTGCCTAAGCCCATTGCCGAGCCCTCCTAATCTCCTAATAAGATTATAAAAGTGAAAATTTGTTTGTACATGCAGTAGCTGCAGATAATTACATGTCTCGTCACATAGTGGAGCCGCCCTGAAATCGACTCGTCTCTGGTTAGAGCTGTAAATGAGGAGCAGCTCAACCTCTCAGGCCCAGATGCTTCTCTTCAACGTTACCACTTCCCTCTCTATTCTCCGTCTTTATCTTTCCGACCTCCTCATTAACATCTTTTTTTCCTCCTACTTTGTCCTTCTTTACTTTCCTACCTCACCTTTGTTTGTTTTTCTCCCTCCCACCTGTTTCTTTCCTTCTTCACTTCCCTTTTTCCTCTCCTCACTTCCTTCTTTCCATCATTTCCTCCTGTTTTCATTTACATACCTTCATTCCTTTCCTACTTCGTCCGTCCATTCCCCCTTTTCTCCTTCCCACATCCATATTCACTTTCCTGTTTCTCCTTCCATCCTTTTCCTTCCATACCACCCTCCTTCATTCTTTAGTTGCACATCTATTTCCTTATTCGTGACCTTTATCTCCTCCCCAACCTCTTTCTCTTTCTTTACTTATGTTTATTTCCTTACCCCTTCCTTAGTTACTCTGCCCCCCATCCCCAACTCATCTTTTCCTACCAAGACTGTTTCTTCCCTCGTTCATCTCCTTCCCTGCCTCCTCACTCTCACTGAGCCGAACCAGCTCTCTGTTAGCTGATCTGTCTGTGGCAAATAAATAAATCTAGTTTTATCCACTTGAATCAATATTTTGAAAGGCTAAATTCAAGTCTTGTGTTTATCATTAAATTCTAAAAAGGAGTAAACAAATCAAAACTGATGTTCTCGCAGCCTTTTAGGAAAATAACCCACAACCTCAGCAGCTGGGATCCTGAGAGTTGGAACTTCTTAATTCAGTAATGCCCATATTAATCACATGTAACTAATGTCCTTCATTATCATCATTAACATTA
Source organism: Lates calcarifer (assembly GCF_001640805.2). Classification (NCBI taxonomy): domain Eukaryota; kingdom Metazoa; phylum Chordata; class Actinopteri; family Centropomidae; genus Lates; species Lates calcarifer. The sequence goes on along the minus strand of NC_066840.1, from coordinate 24,901,748 downwards.
ACAGTATTTTGTTTATTAGACAATACTTAGCAAAAACTGTAGGCACTAAAAGTAAAGTGAGGATGCTTTCAAAAATTCTGCCATCAATAGTTTTCATCTATCAATCAATCAATCAGGTGCAGTGACCTACATCAAATCAATGTTTGATCTGCTAATCAGCAGTAGACACAAAGAACTGAGGCTGGTTGGAATCATTAGATTTGTATGTAAATAGTAATAAATCAAAGTACTGCCTGTACCTGTGTGTTTGGCCCACCGTCACTGTGATGATTCCACCAGCAGCTCCCACTGTCAGAGCTTTACAGGGGTTTTACATCTGTACCCATCACCGACAAACAATCACAACTGGTCCAGCATCTTAGTCCCCACAGATACAGTAAAACAAGCCCACATACACACACCTGGTTAACAGGAATATTCCTATTAAAATCAAATATTTTCTTACCCAGTGCTTTTCTGATTTGTTTTCTTATAAATGACCTTGAAAACATTCTATTATTTTATACATCATTTTTTATTTTTCATGTGAATTATATTAAAAAAAAAAGAAAGCAAGAGAAAGTGTAGCAGGAAATCACAGGAGGGAATCACTTCCTCCCAGGTAATTTATGGGGCTGTTCTCTTTTCTATGCAAAAGTGCCTGAACCTCATATATAAGCACTATACATACTGGATGTATATAGCAAAAAAAAGGCCATTATATGAAATGCAGCAGGTCTCCCGGGCTGCAGCACCAATACCAGGTCCACAGTCTATCAATTCACATCAAAAGCGAGACCAATTTTACAAACGGAGGCTTGCGTGTCCACATGTCCTTGAATAATAACAGCATCAATATTCAGTGTTTCCATTACTGCTGGTAGCGGCGCTCAGACGCAGCGGTGGCGTCCTGAGAGGATGAGAGAAAAACTGCTCAAACACCACGTTAATTTCACGGAAAAGAGCCTGTGAGATCGATATTGACAGAAGATGCTGCATGTCTGATTCATGAAAGCAAAATGAGAGAAACCAAAAGACGAGATCAAAGCGTTAGTTCCACTGCAGACAAGGTCAACTATTAGAATCAACACACTCCACCACTCTGTCTGCAAGTGTTCATATTTATTAAATAAATACATTTTCACCGCAGGCACCATCAACTTCACCTTCGGTCATTTATCTGACGCCACAAAAGTAAACCCAAACTCGACAGTAGGCAGCCCACACACAGCTGACATGAGTGTCTTGTTGATGTACAACTCACAGCTGGAGAAAATGAAGAGAAATCTATTTGATCGATAACAATATTTACTGAGATTAAACCCTGTCCATGTGAAACATCTTCATCAAGCACAGACCCACATGAAGTGAACCGGACTACACTGACCAGAAGCAGTTTGCAGTTCACCATCCTGCTCAAGGGAACTTTGACCTGCGGACAGATGAGAATCAAACCACCAACCCTGTGATTGTCAGAGCACTCGCTCTCTCTTACAGCAGACCGAGGACGCGATCGTCAGAGTGTAGAAACTGCTGCTGCAGTGAAAGCAGTAGGTGGTTGATGGAGCCTGTCAGTTGAATCACTTGGAGGAAATGGTGGTGATGGGGAGGAGCAGCTACAGCACCATTACTGTACCCGCTACACCTGCAACTGCTACCAACAGATACTGTACTTAATAACAACGTCCAAGAGCCTGTTTGCACAACAACTGCAGACAGACAGACGACTGGATGGATATGACTCTCACAGAAAATAAGAACAGAAAGAAAGAGGAAACATCCTCCACAGAGGAATAAAAAAAGTTAAATGTAAGAAAATCTCCTCCAGGCCGACTGATGGCCAAGTTTCCTGTTTCCTGTCGATTAAAGTGTATACCAACACAAATAATGTGATGAGGCTGCACCTGCTGATGTGTTAATGTCTGGTTAATCTGCAGATTGTTTTATTCATCGTTTGATGTAGAAAAAATGAGCATCGTAACTTCCCAGAGCTGAGGACCAGCAGTCCAAAGACAAAATGTATTTGATTAACTAACACACGTCACACTAAAAGCAGACTACAAGGCTAAAGGCTTTTCTAATTTCCAGGAACTTGATTCTTCAGTCTGTTTTTATCTGAGTGCTGCCTCCTGAGTTCCATTATTCATTCATCAGTCTTTGAGGGTGTGTTGGTGGGGGGTGTATTGGTGGGGTTGGTAATCATAAACCATGTCAGGATAAATACACGAGTGCATTCACTTTGCAAATGAGGCGACTCTCTCAGCCGAACTCTCTCTCTGTGTTAATGTTTGCTGAGCCCGGCTGATTGATGACACGCCGATCTGCAGCCTCTCATCAGGCCGAATATGAGGAGCTTCACATTCTGACCACAGCAAATAAAGTAAATAAAGCAGAGCCGAGCTGTCACTTCTGCTCTGATAGCATCGTTCAATATGCTGGGGGGGAGGAGGGGGGAGGAGAGGAGGGAGGTAATTTCAGCTCATTTCAGCTGGAGAAGCTACACTTCCAAAATGAGAAAGTACCAACAAAAGCAAACGCTCCAAGACTAAAGGAAAGATGATTCTATTAAAGTGAAGCAGCCACAGAGTCCGTCCCACTTCACCACTGTACTCACACTATATATAGTTTCACTGTGTGCTGATACAGTACATTATTTCAGTGGTACCATGAATGTTAACAACATGAACTCTGAACCTGGCTTCATCCAATGTTCAGATTTCTGGGCCCAAATTTAAAGCAGATTAGCTCATATTTAATTAGATAACACATCATTTGTATATTTTAACATAAGATTTCAGAAAGCTTGTAACTGGTGAAGTTTCATGGTGATATCTGCTGATGAACTGCAGCTTCTAACAGGCCACACATACAGAGGCCTAACCTGAAACTGTTTATTTATCCTGGCTCGGCCCGACCTGATATTTCTAACAGTCCCACTACGTTCAGATTTGTCGTCCCAGCTCAGTGATCGTATTTTGAAGCTGTCCACTTCTCCATTAGGGGATTTGTGGATAATGTTGGGCTCTGTAACCAACCACAGAATATTTTTAACGCTGTATTTTCCTGCAGCAGGTGTATCCAATCAGGAGCAGGCAGTCAAACGTCCAGCAGTGACAGCTCGCTCGCTCAGCTTTCAGCTACTTTAGTCTTTTATCATTTCTTTCAGCCGCTGGGTTCAGATGTGAGCGCTTTGCATTCCTCTTTGTTTTGATGTGTTTCAGGTTTTCAGCTCCTCAGTTTCCAGCCTGCAGGCAAAGTGTCGGGGACGCTCTCTTTTTATGGCACCATCAGCATTACATGAGGTGTGTTTGGGAAGCGTGGGATTTTTCAGCCTTGTGTTTCTGTTTCACCTCCAGCCTGAACTGCCGCTCGCAAATTATTCATGTGGTGTCACGTCAAGGAGCTGCTGCAGCATCTGCCTGCGGGGACAGCCACAGCGCGAGTGTGTGTGAGGAGTGTGTGTGAGTGTATCATGTATATTATGCAAGCTGGAGATTTGTGTGAGACTGTGTGTTATGCAAGCATGTGTGTGTGTGTGTGTTGTAATTCCCACTCCAAATCAAAGTCCCTGACAGCTGCCTTAATGCCAGCTGCCTCTCAGGTGATGAAGGGCCTGCTGCTCGTCGCCACGGATACCTCCATCACCGACAATCCCCCCCTACCCTCGCCCCTCCCTGTTGACGGCGAATCAATCACCCCGCTCACCGCTCTGTATCCCTGACACTGGCATGTATAATTAAAGTTTATTCCCCCAGACCTCCCAGTTCAGCTCCGTCCTGCAGCTTCCTGCGCTGCTGCCACAGAAGAAGACAAATATGAAACGGGCATTCATATTTCAGAAATCAGAGTGGAAGTGGGGAAACTGAACTGCACTGTGGCCATGCTCCTCAGTGTCAGTGAACAACTGAACAACTGATCCCTGAGACAGATGGCACTGAAGCTGAGGAGGCCATGTTTACATCAAAAGCAAAGATCCAATTTAAAACCCAGAGGGTAAAAAAACAAAAACCTTTACCCAACGACAACTCAGACCTAATGTTTCCTGCGATGTTTGGTGGAAAGTTAGGCCAAAGGCAAAAGGGGAAAAAAAGTTTTTGTTGCTGATCCAGCACTCCTTCAAGGACTCTTGCTAGAGGTTTTGAAGAGTTTTGTTCTTTTGTTGTAAACTTCAGCTTTTGGTCTAAATAACGCAGCACACACATCCCACAATTCTCCTCCCCTCCCTCCACACATGGACATCAGTTTCAACTACACAACAAAGGAAATTGTCCCTGGAACAGAAACTCTCAGGCTGCTGTGGCACAGGTGAGACCTGGTGGAAACATAATTTAACCCAAATACAACCTCTGATAAAAGAGGTGGTTAAAAAGCAGGACATAAGCAGCAGATAAAAGCCTGAGCAGACGTGAGGCAACACAGAGAACCACACAAAGAAGAAGAGCCTGCAGAGAACTGACCTCTATTTATAACCTCAATGAGGCTGATTGTGAATGAGGAGCAGCTGCTGACAGGAGACAGGTGAGAGGGTCAGGTGATCTGTAGAGGCGGAAATCAGTGGGTGAAAACTCGAAATCTGCACTTTTTTTTGGACATTTTAGCAAAAAGACTGATTGAAGTTTGACCATGATCAGCTGATTAATGAGGATGAGTGGCAGACAGAGTATGTTTTAATGTATTTTATATATATAATCTCCAAGTGGTACTTAGTAAAGTCAGGATCATCAATTACAATATCAAAATTCAAATATTAAATTCTGAGGTTTGTCTCTAAACACATTATTTACGTTAGAAAATTGTTCCTGAAAACATGTAAAGTCTGTGAACTGTGTTATTGTGATGTGGAGTTCAAATGTTTCAGTTTTCTATCAGTTTCATTCTCAGGATTTTATGGGCGGGTCTGAAACAGGGGCTCAGTGATGCACTGGATAACTCCGCCCCTAAAACCTTGATAAATCTCAGCGCTGAGTTAGCATCAGTGCTTCTTGCACTTGACTGCAAATTATTATAGGTTGTGCTAGCTAGCTGTGCTGTCGTCCCACAAATGCATCTTCCCTGGATCCCAGAGAAGCAGAACAGCTCGGTTTTTAAATTTCCAAAGGCAGTGAGAGGAGGATTACACTGTTCGAGTGGGCGTGGTTTCAGTGCCTCCAGCAGACACGCCCCCATCATTCCATATTTCTAATAAAAATGGCGTACTGGAGAAGAGTTGTGTGACTTTTTAATGTTAATGAAGTTGCAGAGAAGCTCACACTCCTCTGCACTGTGTGCATGAGAGACAGAGACATTAGAAATTGTTATTGTCAAAACAGTTTTGTATGAAGATTAACAGTTTATGTTGTGTTTTATAATGTGGAGCTCAGAACATCCAGGCAGGATCCTTTAACTGCACTCACCTGGGAGAGCAGTCACAGCTGCAGCCAATCAGCAATCAGAGGCTGAGACAGGCAGAGCCAAAGTCTGAATTCAATATATTTTAAAACAACACTCAACACTTTTTTTACTTTACTCAAATTAAGGCACTGAGAAGGTGACACTGCTCTTGATACTGAGACGAATGATATCAACACCACGGACAAATTCCAAATAATATCCAGCAGTGGTGTGTGTGTGCATGCAGTGTGTATTTGTGTGAGTGTTGAGGTGTATCAAAGAGAAATTGACTCAGAAAATCATTCACTGAACCTCAGACCTAAGCTTCCTTTACACACACACACACACACACACACACACTCCACATCCCAAATGAAAGAACAAAGAGTGATTTCCTCATTAAGACTGTTTTTAATGCATGAAGAGATAATTTATTCATGAAAATTAACAAATGATTCATTCCAGCAGAAACTTTTAGGAGCCATTGTGTTCAGATATGTTTTATTATTGTTATTATTACAGTCTCGCTGCAGCACCACTTTATCGCCGCAGCATTATGTATGCACAACTGATTAAAAGAGTTTTGATCACCTCTGAAAATTACAGTTTTAGCAGGTACCTCTGGTAATTAGCAAGCACCGCTGATGTTACTCAGCAGTCAGCAGCTTCAGTAACACTTTTTTTTTCTTATGAGCATTAGTTTTTGTAATTCAGACTTTGGGTGCACTTTCTCCTCTTGGTTCTGCTTATTTCATTTTTTCTGCTTATTTTATTGTTTTGTTTTGTATTTTATTCCATCTCTCCCCCTGGTTGTTTGCCTTTTTGTTCCAAACTTTCTAACCTTGTTAAAAAGTTTCTTAAAAGTTAAGTTTGTGATTATTAGTATTGTTTTACTCAGAGAGAGGCAGTGGCCACAAAATGAGGGATTTATTTATTTATGATGTTTGTTTGTTTGTTTTTTACAGCACAGATGAACCAATAATGTCAGTATATCAGTTTGCATTATTTATAGTCTCATCAAAACTTGTGGAAAGAGCATGTCAGTTATAACTATGACCACAAATTTATTTTCCTTATATCCTGTATAAACTGTTATAACGGACAGGATCCTCCACACTGAGGATCAAACCAGGAGCTCTCTCTCTGAGAGGCAACAGACAAGAAGATGTGTTTACCTAAAAGTAACACGTAGACATTTACACCATGATATATGGAATATGCATGGGCAAGTAAAATTAGGGAGAGAAAATTAAGGACTTTTAAGTTAGGAGGTTTTCTGTGGGACTAGTTGTCAAAGTCCACAGAGAAGAGTAATGGCGTGGGATCATTCATGTTTCCTGGTTCTTGCTCCATTTCCGTTCTTTCCTCTCCTGTTTCCACTCTCAGGACTGAAATGTCTCCTGGCAGCGACAGTCAACTGCAACTCAACTTCAGAAACTCTGAAAACTCTTAACTGTGTTTAATTCAAAGGCCTGTGTTTATCCTGTCTTCATGGACAGCTTCCTCCTGTTTCTCTTTAAATCATCACCATGAAGTGTCTCCTGAATGTGAGCGTGTTTCTGCCTCTTTGTTTTAATGATGTTTTATGCATCTCTGCTGCTCTGCTGCTCTGATGTCTCAGACTCAGACGACACTGAATGGTTCGAGGCAGAGGTGTGAGGTAGAAAAGTGCAGGAGAAATGTGTTAGTTTGCAGAACAGCGAGGCCTCAAAGAGTTGAGAGAGCGCAGCGTCAGGTAAGAGAGCCTTTGATGGATATTTAACACAGAGAGGCTGAGCCGGTTTAATCCCGCCTTTTGTTCAGCCCACAGACACGACGGGTTCAGAGCTAACGATAGCGCCGGCTGAGAGGAAACTTCAAAGGTCGGGGACTCGGACGCCTCCTGATCCGCCTGCAGCGATGATAAAACCTCAACAAAGGCTCTGAGACGACGGTGAGGACAATGACCTGTAGTGACCCCAACACCAACAAACAATACAGATGCTGAACAGCTGATATTCACTGAGGACACAACCCTGCATCGTCTGCATGAAGAAATCGGAAGTATTCTGACTCTTGGATGAGCAGCTCCTCGCTAAATTCAAATGAACCAATTTATCTTTGCCTGAATTCCATCCATGTTGAAATGAACTGGAAAGATCATTTTGAATTTTCTAGTCCTGAATAAATATCGGTCAAAAGGAAATGAGGAAAAAACTCATTCTCCAGCTGCAGTTTCTCATGTTTCTCACTGTCCAGAAACGTAGACATTTTGTGTTTCAAAAATAGAGGAAACAATGAATTGATTAATAAAGAAGAGATATGTTTCCACCTACCAGTGTAAAATACACCCGACACTATCACCGGCCTCCACCTCCAAATATAAATATTACGAGTTGGAAAGTGAGGAGACACCCACAGCTCCATCCACACATCTTTAAACTATCATTATTAAACCTGATGGAAAGATCAGGGTCCACATGGATCAGAGACACACTTTAATTCAAAAAATATTCACTTTCTTCTTTCAGCGTATCTTAAAGGAAACATAACTGTCATCTCGATGCTTCACATGCTTCTATTTAATTTATGAATGTCACATTAACTCCTACATTAATGCAAACTGCTGTTAGAAATTAGCATTTATTAGCATCATTTGTACAGAACAGGAATTTCTTTTTAGTGTTAATGAACCTTTATTCACACTGAGTGACAGGGCTGTCACTTTTTCAAAAAAAGATTTGAATCAATTTGAATTTTCATAACAAACAGCTACAGCAGCTTAGTTCACTGATGAGTCAGCAGGGCGTCCGATAGGTCAACCTGAGCACATTTCCAACAGGTTACAGCAATATGAACTTATCACCCTACGTTCAAATAAAATGTGTCAGCCCTGCTGAATGATGACTAACACAACTGGGTCAAATCACTCTTGGTATATCCAACAGTCTTTAAAGACAAGAAAACCACTTCTTCATCCAGGACTAATCCAGATTCAGGCCTGATCCTGGTTTAAGTTACTCTCCACCCGCACAGAGTAAAAGTTGAAATTCAAACCTCAGTTAAATGAAGTGAGTCATATTGAAGACAGACTGCTTTGGTTGGTGTTTCCTTCATTTTGCACTTTCTTCATTATATCAGAGTGTTTCTGTGTCACTGAGGCCATAACTCTGCCTGTTTTCCCTCTGCCTGTCCATCAATGCCGTCCACACACACACACACACACACACACACACACACAGACTGTCGGGTGTATTGCCCCAGTCATGATTTTTGCAAATGAAGCTCGGCTGCAAATCACGGCGGCTCGGCCTGAATCAGCAGCTCTCGCTGATTTCCAGACGCTGCATGTTCTCAGTGATCTGCACAGTTAGGACTGACTTAGAGAGAGTCTGCTGTGAGCAAAGACAGCTGCACATAAATACAGACTGGGCAACTTGTACCCAAGCTCTGCACTATAGATGTGAACTAGGAGCCATGTTTCCATGGTAACAGTGATGGTCGTTGACCCCCACAAACTACACTTAACTCCCACATTATCCTCCTAACAGAAGCAACGCATCACTAGATATTTTAAACCCTGTTTCTGTGGGATGTTTCCATGTTTTAGCCTCTAGATTTTAGAACATTTCTTTCTCTGTGCTTCTGTTCGAAACTAAACAGTCCGGTGCTGGTTTTTTTGTACTGAATTTAAAGTTGCGCAGCTCAGAGCAAAAGCTGTAGATTTTGTTCTTCATCTCTTACATTGTAATTGTGTTGAGATCACTGAACAGCCAGCCTGGACAGGAGGAATGATTACACACACTGCCAGCTCTTTAAACCTACATACAGTATGGCATGGAAGTATTATATTAAGACAACACTACACACAAAAGTGAATATTGTTTTTTAAATCTTTAACTTCTGGATGAGTCACATGCTTCTTTGCAGGTTGAGGAAATTCTCCACGCCTCACCTGTTGCACCTGTTTGCATTGAGCTGAAACAAGGATCTGTCTGTCTTTTAGGTTTGTATTTTGGCGATGCAGGATTTTACCTGAGAATCTGTAAAGTAAAACTGTACAGAGCCAAGTGATGAATCTTTAAGTCTTGGTGAGTACAGCTGTTGTTCGGTTCCTTAAACCTCCAGACGCTGCTGCTTGTAACGTCGAAGGTATACAAAAGATGTTTTTAGACACGTAAGGACAGCTCCTCCAGGGACGTATGACAATACAGTCGTTTTTTATTTCACAGGAGTTTTCAGAAGTCAGATTTCAATTCGACTCTGCTGCTCTGTCTCAGTGTGACTCTAAACATCAGCCTCACCCATGTAAACCTGCTGCTGCGCCTCGCCATACCTGCTGATTAAAGCTTTCGTGCTCGTTGATTGGCTGTCTCACCTCGCAGGCTGAAGCGTCTGCTGAGGCCGGTGCGTTGTTTCCCTGCAGATCTGCAGCTGAGGAGGAGGAGCAGCACAAGTTTCTCTTCTGGGAAGCTCTTGTCTGTTAATTAGCAGTGAGCAGATGGAAGAAAGTCCACATCTCGCTGGGGATCAATTCTAACCAAGAAGCAGTAACAGCAGCGGCGGCGGCAGCAGCAACCTCAGTTTATTTATTTCTTAGCTCAGCAGCGGCAGGGCGATGTCACCTCCCTAACGTGCGAGGAGGAGGAGGAAGAGAACCCGGGAGAGTTTACAAGAGAAGTCTTAGACACACACAAGATGCAAGGAGCGCCTGGTTTTCAGAGATTTCCTCAGAGACCCTGAAAGGAGCGGCGTTCAGCTGGTGGTTGAGTGTTGAGTTTAGTTACTTATCATTACTTTGTTTACAGCCATCTGTTTACACACACATCCTCCTCATCTTATCTGCTTGTGTCTCTCTGCGCTCTATATGCCGTGAGCCGTAACCCGCCGGCCTCCTGCCAAAACTCAAGCCTCGCCACAGCTGCGGCGGCGGCGGCTGCTGATTTCCTTTCCAGTGGCACATAAAGCGAAATTTGCTGCAAACAAAACGTGACTTTGTGAAGGCTTTTGTGGAGGCATCTGCAGAATCACCATCCCATTCAGGCGCTGTTTTCACTCCATTTACCAATTTGCCCACACAGTAACTGCAGAGGTGTTGAGAGCAGGATGACTATTCTGCTGGTTCAGGGGTGTAATTCTAAACTGGGATCCCCTCACAGTGGATATGAAAAGTCCACACACCCTGGTTAAAATGGCAGGTCAGACAAGATAAATTATTTCAGAGCCTCTTCCACCTTTAATGTGACCTTTAACCTGTAAATCCAAGCGAAATTCAAACTGAAACGGTTTAGGAAAAAAAAAAAGAAATAAAAATAAACTCCTACAATAACCTGTAATAATCCTTAAACTAATACTCTGTTGAAGTACCTTTTGATTTTATTACAGCCCTCAGTGTGTTTGGGTCGGGGTCTTTCAGCTTGGCACATCTTGACCTGGCAGTATTTGCCCAACCTTCTGTGCAGAGATGGATTGGTCAGATTGCGAGGGCTTCACAGTACACAGCCTTCATCAGGTCCTCCATCCTCCTCTGGTGAAGCCGTTACTTGGCTGATTAGCTCTGGGTCATTGTCGTGCTGAAAGGAGAAACTCCTCTTCATCCTGTAGGTGTTTGCACCAAATGTGCTGTTACCTGGAGTCTTCAGAATTCCCTCCACCTTGACTGAAGCTCCAGTTCCAGCTGAGGAAAAGCAGCCTCAAGCAAAAGTTCAACTGTCTCATCAGAGTACACATCAGATGTTCAACCCACAGACAGCTGACTTGATTAATCAGAGTCACAGATGTAGACTATTGAATGGTTGATTGGTTGATTCTGAACACAGAGACATCACCAGTTATGAGAAGGTGTTTGCACTTATGCAACCAGGACATTGTGACGTATTACCTTCACTCTTAATAATTCAAACCTGCTCTGAGTTTCAAGATAAAGTGAAGTTTGTGTGAGATCAGGTTGGTTCAGTCTGATCGTACCTGAAGGAGGTTGTCAGGGAAGTTTTTGTTTCTGCACAAGTGTGTGTGTGTGTGTGTAATGAGGACTGACAGTGTTTCTTATATAAGGCAGGATAACAGCTCACTGTGCTGATCCTGCTGAGTTGATTAGAGATTTGATTTAAAAAATTGTAGTGATGAAAAAAACAACTTGCGCAGCAGATTGTCAGCCGATTGGCAGAGGGAGGGGGGATGACACCCACGGCCCACTGAGAGGAGGAAGAGGAGTATTACACTGAGTAAGAAACAAACTGAACCGAAACTTTAAACTCTGAGCCTAGACTTGTTGTCTGTTTCCATGGTAACGTTCATCAAACTGAAAACCCCATCACCTAAAATAAGATCTCTATGATCTAGAACTAAGAGCTCAGTGAGCTCAACACATTCTACCAAAGATGTTCAATGCACCTATTACAATGATACTGATCATGTTTTCACGCATTTTTCTCCTTGTGTGAGTGGAGCTTATTAGACAGAAAACTACAGAGCTGCAAGACAAATCAATGAAGAGAAATGTCCTGTGTGTGGAAGAGGACTGACACATTCGAGTTTAATATGCAAACACTTCTAAACAGTGAGGGAGGCGAAGAGTGTTGGTCAAAGTGTTACAGCAGAGTCATTAGAGAACAGGAGAGCTGAGTGATGACGCCATGCACAGAGGGAAGGAGAGAGGAAGCATGGCGGTCTCTCACATACGATTTATGACCTCATTGGTGGCTGTTGACACGCAGCCCACGGCCTCTTCAATTAGGAGCCACTCAGCTGGAAAAGGAGGAGAGGAGGGGGGGTAGAGAGAAGGTAAAAGGATGAGGAGAAAGAGGTTGGGGGGGGGGACAAGTCGAAGGTCCACGGGGCCATCCCTGTGTCCCTCGCCATATGTTTTCACTTAGTCAATCATGTCGACACTTCTGGAACAATCTGCCGGTGACGACCCGGCGCTGAGCGCGCTCGCCTTGACACTTTGCATCCGCCATCAGCTGCTGTCTCATAAACAAGATTTAATTTCCTCTTTATCTATTCAAATTGGTGCTGTGAAAAGCTACGTCATTCAGTTGTTTTTTTTCCCCTTCTTGTTATTTTTTTTTTTTTCCAACCGCACTGGGAAAGAAAGTTTCACTGATTAAAAACTCCACTCACAGACCCAGTTTATACTCTGCAGGAAGGTTCATTCAAACTGACACACAAACAAATCCAGAAATATCAAGAATTAGAAACTGGTTTGGTGTGTTTGTTACAGTGACAGCACTTCCTGCTCCAGAAGGAGAAGGGGATCATGGGTAATATACGCCACCAGGCTTTGTTTCAGTTCAGGGAGTGGGACTATGCAGTGGGTCAGGTCAGATTGATAGGCTCTGTTTTCTGTACATGAAAACCACTTAGCCGCTCAGACAGAATTAATTACGACTCGTGGCTGCAGAGGGCGCTGCTGCACAGCAAAAATTACATTTTATTGCTTTAAATGAAGCAGAAATCTGCATGAGTTTGGGCTCACTTTTATTAACAGTGCTCCAGTCTTCAGGCCCTCATCAGGTAAAATTCTCTGGAGTGAGGGTTAAGTTACTGCAGAATACAGTAATATATCATATTTGTCTTTGTTTTTATTCATTTGTAACAGAAAAACAGCAAAGAAAAGGTGAGAAACACAACCTGCCATGGACAGATAAAAAGTAATTCAGGATGTTTCCCAGTGTTTCACACAGTGAGGACAAAGTAGAAGCAAGATCATCAAAACAGAACAAACAGGAAAACAGAAGAATCACCAAACTGAATAAAACATTTTGAAGATCAGAACAGCTGATCAGGGCAAAATGATTCATACGGGAGCAAGATGCAGTGTACTGTGCTCTGAGAAGAAGATTATATTGGTGAGAAAAATCTAATCAGGTGAAGTCATTTCATTTACAAAGAACCTTTAAAAAGGTGAGGTGGGAGTTCACCTCATAAGGTTTCAATTATGCTGCACATCCAATATAAAAGTGGGAGGCTGTTCCTCAGTCTACAGGCCCCAAAAGCAAACTCTGGATTCCCCCTGTGTTTCAGTCTGGACCCTGGAACAGCCAACATCTTTAGGTCAGAGGACCTCAGAGACCTGGAGGATATATGAGGGTTTAAAAGGTCAGGGGTGTAAGAGGGGTCAAGACCACTGAGTGCCTTAAGAACAAACAATATAATGCTGCAGTGGAAGTCAGCAAAGAGAGTCCGACTCATGGTCTATTATTGGATGCCAGAGAGAAGTTGAGCAGCAGAGTTACAGTAGTAATTTGCTTCTCCAAATGGAAATCAGAATAAAAATGAAACCACTGACATGAGTATTTTTGGCGCGGGCAGCGCACATTAATAAACATTGCTGAATTGTAGAATTAGCTAAGAGGCTATTTTTCATCAGCGTCCCTGGACAAATGTTAAACACCGTAGTCACCCCACCACCATCCGGTCTCCTGTGTGCTGGTTATTTATTTTATGGGTACAGTTGACACATAGCTAATAGATGGTAAAGTTAGAGGGGCCAAAAATGTGGTTTGGAAAACAAATCATCTCATGAAAAGCACTTTCAGGGTTGAGTTCCTGCAAGAGAGCAAATATTATCAAATCAAACACTCTTAATTTAATGTTTTGTCTTTTTTTTAAGCCTTTGCACTCATCGTCCTGTCCCTCTCCTTGGTTCAGATACAACCTTCGTATTCCCTCCATTGTATCATAAAAATGTCTCTCATTCCACATCTTGGCTGTTCCACAGTTTCAGCTCAAACTCTGTGGAAGAAAAGAGAGAACAAAACTCAAGCCTCACCAGGGCTCTCTGTTACATTCAGAGTCACCGCTCAATTTACGTGAGGCAACCGGCCCCCCTGAGACGGCGGCCTGAGGGAACAAATTACCCATCTGAAGATGACCGCAGGGCTGATGGTGATGTGTTTTTATTTATAGACAGAAAGTGATGAGGAAACACAAAAACACAGAGAGCTCCCAACTAACCTGAGTGAAATGAAGCAGGTACACTAGGGAATGATTGACGACACACACACACACACACACACACACACACACAGGACAAGGATAGAGGAAATCACTCTGCTGCTAGAAGACATGAACATGCTTAAACAGCAGCCTGCAGGTGGGGTCTTGGTACCTGAACAGGTAGAGACCTACTCCTCTGAGTCCTCTGAAGAATCACTGATCATGAGTGATGTGTGATCAGTTTACATACATTCATTTCCTGTTCCTCTACCTTTCCTCTAATGTTAATGTTTATTTAATCAAATAAGCTTCACAAAGACTTTTTAGGAGGAGATTTGTTACAGAGAAATAAATGGAGTCAGGACCTGGTTAGTCCAGCTCAGAGAGCAAAGAGAAGCCGAGCCAAAACATCAAGTTTGGCTCACTGTAACACACTGTGTTAGATTCATACAGAAATGTTAAAATGATGAACGATGTTACAGTTTGTTCTGAAACCACTTCCTGGTGAAGAATAACCACCTGGTTTCCTGGAGTCTTGGTGTGTGAGGTTGTTAGGCAACCAGCGGACACTAGCAACTGCTCTTTTATATCATGAATCTAAAAACTCCACTGGTGGAGCTGAGAAAAACCTGCAGTCATCTCAGATAAAACACATCCTCCACAAAAAGCAGAATCACAGAAGCAGCTGTGAAAACCTCAGCTCAGTTCACCAGTCCCCTCATTTCCCCAATCCTCTTTGACCTTTGACCTCCACAGTAACCACAATTTCACAAGGAGAAAAGACTGAGCAGCGATCTGCCTCTGTGTTAATCTGATTATAACCTCTCTGACATTGTGATAATCAGATTAAGGTCTTTACACAGCTACACTCTGACTCTCTGTTTAATCTGGTTCAAATCTAATGATTAGTGTGTGTGTGTAAATGAGCTGACTGTCAGGGGCACAAGTTTAACCACACAAACTGCTAATGAAATTAAATTAAACTCTGAACAGACCGAGTAAGTCAAATTTGAGAGAATTTGGAATACTGATAGTGAATTAACATGATATTAACACATGAAAGCACAGCAGTGAGAGCGGATAATCACTCCCAAACTGAAAGAGATTGTATCTGGATTCAGCAGTCAGAAGCTCCTCTGATGTTCAGTCTCTTTTTAGATTTAAGTCAGAGTTTGTTGAAGAAGAAGAGGAAGAAATTGATCAATGAGTCTAGATCAAGAGAAAAAAAACATGTGTGTGTGTGTATATATATATATATATATATATATATATATATTTATACACAATTACAGGGTTTTCACAGTGTCCCGGAAAACCTGCAATTATGTTTAAATTCATTTAGTCTTTGTATTGTTTTTATATAAAAAGAGACAACAGACACAGTTCATCTGACTAGAACTGAATATAATAATAGCTGATCAGACAATTGCAGGAACAATGGGGTCACACAAAGACAAACGCCAAAAGTAATAATAATAATAATAATAATAAAGGACATTTTTTTTAACAGTTTAAATACTAATACCACTTGAATAAAGACGGTACCAGAGAAGTCATATAATTTAACCAGTGAAACAAAATCTACCCAACACAACCTCCTGGAGGGAGGAAGGTGTGGGTAGGTTGGGGATGTTATATCTACATGTATAATAAATAAAGTATCATTTCACACACACACACAGTCAGGTCTCTGTGATTTCAGGGGACATTACATTGACTTACATTAATTTATTCTAACCATAACCATAACTACTACTTGCTAATGTTAACCCTTACTCTAACCTTAACCTTATCCTAACCATAAAACATGTCTTCACCTTAAAATTGAATGATTGACCTTATGGGGACTTGCTTTTTGTCCCTATAAGGAAGACAATACACTTGTCCCACAACGTCACACTACACACACCACAAAACACTTATCTTATTCATTAACCCAGCTTACACCCTACAGTTTATCACACAGTTGATTAACTGCCTCTGGGTTTGTTCCCATCTGTTCCTTCTTCACTTCTGTCCCCACATGAATGTTTTCTGACACTTTATTATTACTTCTGTCTCCCTGATGGCTCTTCTCTCTCTTTCTTTTTGCCCTCTATCCTCTTCTCACATTTTATATTCTTTGTTGCAGCTCTAACCAACCATCCAGTCAACTTCTATTTCCCCCAGGTTGCAAAAATCTTAGAAACAGATATTTGAAATTCTGGACAAATAAAACCGAACCTAACGGCATGGTAAATAGCAAATCTGTTTTTGTTTTTTTTTTTTTTGGTTTTTTGCTTGTCTCTTTGTTTTTTGTGATTAGGATGAACAAGCCATTGGAAGCCTCATAATCTCCAATATATCAGAGGACTTACTAACTAACTGATATATAACATGATGTTTCTCCAGTCCTGAGAGAATTAAACTTTCAGTAGTGTTTATATGAGATTTCCAATTTCCCAGTTTATTTTCTAATCATACATTAATGCAGTGTTTGTGCCAGCTGCTATTTTTCTTGCACACTCTGTCTCCCTGAACTCATACATTTTAAATATACCTATATCTGTATTGAGACTATTGATTTTTCCCACACTGTTCACTGAATGTTACTCTCTCTGCGGTGGTTACTCTTTTTATATAAAAAAGGTAAGAGCTTTGATATGTGAGACATATTTGTTGCCTTTAATATGCATTTTCATGCCTGCAAGTATCAATAAAATCTGAGCTGAAATGAACCATAGTCTTCAGATAATCTGAAGAGGCTCTGTAGGTCAACAGGTCTAGTTTCTGTTTTTCTGCCAATGGCAAAAATATTAAACTTTATCAGTGTTTTAGTGGACAAACAAGCAACAAATAGTAAAAACCAGTAGAATCATAACTTTGTTTTTTAACCTGGGAGAAGGAGAAATCAGTGAGGTTGTGTAAGAAAGTCAGGGAGTGTATCTGTAAACTCCTCAGGGGTGAAGGATGCAAGCAGCTGATAAAGTGTCCGAGTGCTGAAAAGAGAGAAAAACGTCAACGGATGGACAGACTCCAGCAGCAGCAGGTTGGACTGCTCATTAATTATTAAGCCTAATCAGCGCTATTAGTCAACTGTGTTTGTGTTTGTGTGCAAGTGTGTGTGTGAGGGGGTTATTGAGTGGTCCGATCCAACCTCTGGCTGCTCTCTTCCTCTCAGCAGGATGAAATCTGCTTTCCCTGAAGACCTCCTGAACCACAAACACCTGGAAATAACTTTTATCGAACACCACAACAGTGTGTTACATCACTGATTAAACAGGAGATAAAGTCACTCTTACTCCTCAGGATTTCCTCTCTGCAAACTCAGGCCTGCTGGTTCTCAGGTGTGTTTTTACTTCTAGATCTTTCTGGATGTTCACTGTCTGATCAAAAATCAAAACACGTCCTCAGGTTGACTTTGATCAAAACTAAAAGCTTAAAGTAATGTCAGGCAAAAATTATAGATCAGATCATTTGTAAGACTCCAGACAGAGAGCCAGAGTTAAA
The DNA here is from genome assembly GCF_001640805.2 of Lates calcarifer. Lineage (NCBI taxonomy): Eukaryota > Metazoa > Chordata > Actinopteri > Centropomidae > Lates > Lates calcarifer. Next base: position 24,883,991 of record NC_066840.1, on the reverse strand, counting down.
CCAGAACTTCCAGGTTCTGTTTAAGTAGTAAAAAAAGAAAAATAACCCAGAATTCACTCATCTCATTTAGTTTGATATTTACTGCATTTTAGCAGCCTTTAACAAAAACTATTTCCTACAAATACCAAGACCTCTGTCACATCATTCTCACATATGAACTGGGGATAATGTTCAGAGAATCAGACCGGACGTGTGACATATAACAACATCGTCCCCATAACCCTGCCAAAATCACCATGACACAGACTGTTATAGACCCTAAAAGCAGTCCCCTCAGAATATCCTGTCAAAGTACTGAGCAGTGAACAGCTGGACAGATGTACTGTGCAGGTGAGGTGAAGGAAGCGTCTTACTTACCAGATAACAAGTAAGCAGGAGAGATCATGTTGGATCCAAAATCAATTCTGGATTGTGTTTAGTGCGAGCTACTTGGTTGGCTAATGAGAGTCAAAAGCTTTGTCACTCAAAGGTCAGTCCCTGCGTAGCTCAGAACCAATCTGCCCCGAGGCTTTAATTGGGAGCAGTGGGGCGAGTGATGTATAACACCAGCAGAGCTCCATCAACTACAGCTGCACTAACTCCCATCCAGCTGTTCTACACCTTTATTTCTCCAGGGAGTACTGTCGACCCGCAGCCTGCACACACTCATACATACAGTCATCTCATGTCCAAACACCAGCATGTTTTTCTCTTCTTTCTGCCTTTTCATTTACAGTATGTTCATCAGTTTCTGTCCCTGTAAGTCTCTCCCTATTTAAAATATTCATTGGTATTGTTACTTCTTCAGGCTAAAAGTAGTTCCCAAATGGTTAAGAGAAACTTGTCAGTCCTAATTTTAACACTTTTTGGCTTGGCTTTATAAGTGCACTCCATTTCTCATTTATTTGGTCATCTGTTAAAAAAAATATCACATGCAGGTTCAGCAGTATACAAGTCAATGATTTCTTTTGTTTCTTGTGTGGTAGTTTTTAAAATATCTCAAATATCTTAATGAAATCTAAAATATTTTTTGTTCTTGTGTGTATCGATCAATTTAACTCTGCCACAGACTTTCTGAGGACACTATAATAAGCACTGCATGTCTAGAGTTTATTTCCTTTTATCATTTGACTCAGATTTCTTCAACATTTCTTTAGGTGTAACTTGAAACAGATATGAAGCCTCCTGAGGCCTTCTGCTATTGTGTATGGACTGTAAAAAGTCGACTGCTGTCTGAAATTTTAATTTACACAGTGAAAGTTACAAAAGAGTCCTTTTAAAATCCTTCACTGAAAAGCACTTGGCCTCCTCGCTACAGTTCAAGATTCATCTGCTTTTTGAGAGGAGAGCTGTGGTGTTTGCAGCCTTCACACTGTCTCCATGATTACTACTGTGAAGAACACTCCACATTTAAACCAAGGCCACAGCAGAGCAGACAAAAAAAAACTTAAAACACTGACAGTGAAGAGGATAGCTGAAAGTGTCGAAGTGTAATTCTTCTGCAACCAAAATCAAAGAAAAGAAAAAGGTGTGTTTTATTTAAAGCACTAAAATTGTTTAAATTGTTCATTCAAGATTTAATATTTGTAGTTTTATTTTTGTTTTTTAAGTGCTGTTGTTTTTTGGGGTTGAGACAAAGACAGATTTCCTGCTGTTGTGGGTCATAAAGTTTTATTCTGTTCTATTATTTCCCTCAGCCTAAAGATACTGTATCCAAACTGCTTGTTTTATTTGACCATGTTGGTTGTTTTATCTATCACTATTCTTCACTGCTCTTTGGTTTTAAAGGTGCAGCCTGATTAAGTAAATCACTCATTTGGAACTAGTTAACAGGATGAACTTTATTTAGTGATGGATTTATAACAAGCTGCAGATGAACGGGACTTTGTGCTGGAAGTTGTCTAAAGACATAAAAGTGGATACTGTGAGGAAACTAGAAGTACTGCAAGGTAACGAAAACATAACTAAATCCCCACCCTGACCTTTTAGTAACTCTGTAATTAACCTGCTGAAAAAAGTAACTCTGAAGCTGTTTTTAAAGTCAATGAAATACAGATAAATTAAATATGTTCCTCCACCAACTGCTACCACACTAAACCTACTACACTAAGCTACACTGTACAATAGGTGCCAGGTGTGATTAATAACAAAAGCTAAAAAAGAAACTAACAAAAGAAACCACTAAAATAAATTTTTTTGAAGAGCCTTTTGAAGGCTGTTAAACAGACTTTCGAGTGTTTGCAGTCGATAAAACAAAAAGAGAATTTCTCTGAGCTGCTGCTGTTCAGGTGAGATTAAACAACATTAAAAATAGTTCAAATGAATAAATATAGAGAAATAAAAACCATGAAAACAACAAAGTTTGAGCAGAAAAAGCAGCAGAGTTGTACATCAGACAGTGGAGGTCCGGACTGGTTATATTGGGAAGCCCCCAGTGTTTGACTTGATGTGGATGTGTGTGTGCAGCAGGTAGCACGGAGGCAGTGAAGCTTCCCGGCAGAAATCAAGGTTAAAGAAATGAAGTTCCACGCTGCTGGGCAGATAATCAGACACAGCGAGTTCATCTCTGATGAAACTTAAGTTTTGGGGTTTTTTTTTAACTCAGATCTCAGAGAAAAAGTGAAGGCAGAACCACTTTTACACCTCTACACCTTAACCACTGACCTCTGACATGAATAAAGTAGTTTAAAACCTGAGTAAAATTAAAGATACTTGGTTAAACAGTGACCCAGGTAAAAAGGTGAAATCTTCCATTTCATGTGTTTTGTTCGAGAGATCCCTCAAATTTCCTCCCTTTAGAGGCACACCATGAAATGGACCTTATTAACAAATCAGCAGTATCTGACATATCCATCCCACCTACGTTATTTTCAGTCAACATTAAAGCTGTGGCAGGAGTTGCTCGGAGAAATCAAAGAAATAAGTTGACTTCAAGACCTGTTACTTCAACGACATACAATCATCAGCTTAATCAAACTGTAGAGACAGCCGTCAGTAAGGTGTAGTGTATAGAATATATAGAAATCCAGCAGGACTATCACATCTAAGTGGTGTCTGTATGGTCCAGCATTCTCTCTCTTTTAGCTCTGTTTTTGGTCTCCACCTCCTGCTGAGGGAAATATCTGGTTCTTTAGCGGCTAAATGCTCCACTGTGTTCACCAGCTGCTCTCTGACGGAGGCAGGAAGAGTCCTGCATCAAAAACCAAAACTAGGAGCTAAAAGAGGCTAAAAAGCTTCTTTCCATCACTGCCTTTGTGGCGAGTGATATGACAGAAGTTAATTTCTGCTCAGTCTACAGTGGAGGATCACCATGTAATCCTCATTATTAATGCATTAAACTTGTTCCACTGCCTGCTCTGATCTCAGGTCAGTCCTCCTGTTTGCTGGAGTGCAGATGCTGCCCTGTTTGGCTGTGTCTCATGCACCGCAGTGACACCCAGCCGTCCGTTTAACCTCGTACCCACATGGTGGCGGTGGTCCAGAGCACTAACACGCCTGGCCGCTCCAGCTCCGGCCTGTCAGCCTGGCTCGGCAGCGGTGGTGATGGTGGCGGCGTTGGAGCGGGAAGCAAGTTAACGCCTTAATCCAAATGGTGGATCCATCCAGTGGCAGCGCAGCCACGCGTGCAGCAGCCAGTTAGACTCTCACAATCTGCAAGAGGCGAGGTGTTCAATTCCAGCACCGAGAGGGCCGAGAGGCGTATCTGATGACGGATTCGATTCTGTAACCCCCCGGTGCTGTTAGAGCGGGAGAGCGACAGCGGCGGTGACGGCGGCGAGCTGCGAGGCATCAGGCAGAGTCAACCACCGTGCAGCAGCTCTCATTTTTCCACTCAGAAATGGAGAGTGGGTGGGTGGGGAGGTTGTAGTGGGTGACGGGTGGAGGGGTTGAGATGGGTGCCTCGGTGCCCCCCCCCCCCAACAATAAGCCCCTGGCTGAATGTCACACTCCAGTCCCCCCCCCCTCGCTCTCCTCTGCGCTCACTCATCACTGCTTATCACTGAAATGCAGCCCGGCGCTGTGCCGCTCCGCCACACACAACACACACAACACACACTCCAGAAGCTCACATACACTCATGTATATACACACACACTCACTATCTTATTCACACACACAAATACTCACAGAGTTGCCATAGAAAGTCACCAACAGATATTCACAGATTCATGCATGTCCTTGCATACTATCTGCTACATACACACACACACACTCTTTCACATACACACTGATACAGTTTGCTATGTAAGCAGCCTCACATGCATAAATTACACACAGAGATACACAGAGTCCCACTCCCTTATGTTCGTATTATCACTGTACTATCAAGACCTTCATTGATAGGATGTAGTTTAGAGTCATGTGACCTGTTAGTGTCTCAGGTCTTTTAAAGGCCCGACATCATCACTAGTCTCTGGCTGTTCTTGCACTCATGCAAATCCTGCTTTCTTGATCACAATCATGTACTGCTTTTCTAAGGTTTACATTGAAACCATAATGTCTGTGAACATAAAAGATGACCTGTGTGTTTCTTTGATTCGTTTGAGGGATTCAGGATCAGGGTTAGAAAAAAGCAAAACATTTGAGAAAAGAAAAACAAAACAAAACAAAAATAAACTGTTACATAATTTTCTGTAACATGAGCACATTTTTTTCCTTTTGAATTGTCTTGTGACCACAGATGTAAGAACCATAAAGTCAATGCAGTCGACATATCAGGTGTCAAACTGTCTCATTAATCGGTTTATGATATGAACCCTGTCTCTTCTTTCCCTGGTGCTCTCTCACTCTGAAGCTTCCTGATTGGCTGTTTGACTGCAGGTATTCTTCTGATCGTCAAATCAAACCGAGTAGAAATCGCATTCAGCTTCCTGTCTGTTACATAAACACATTATGTAACTCAGGTTGGTGGAGAGTCTGTTCTTCCAGAGGTGTTTGTGTGTGTGGGAGTTGGTGAAGCAGCTTTCAACATCACTGACTGTTACATCACAAACAGAAAACTGATGCACCTTCATCCAAGAAAACCAGTCAGATATCAGACTGAGGTTTGACAAAACTGATTCAGTAATCACTGTAAGAATTATCATTAGATTCAGTGAGTTTGTTCTTTTGTCTGTTTCCTTTTAAAAGCCTTTAAAAATCCACACAGACAGCACTGTTACATAATCTGTTACAAATTTCCTTAAAATCATAACGAACAGACGTAATGAACAGACATTTCTTCTTCGTGTCAGGTTTGCAAACAGGACTCAGACCTAACAGCAGATTGATGAGACTTTTACGTGTATAAAACCAGCAGTTTGCAACACATGTCAGTCCTGCATGTGTTGTGAGAGTCAAAGTGAACAGATGTCAGGTAAGACAGACAGATAAACCATCAGAAACTGGAGCTGAGTCAGTTAAAGGAAACAGGAGAATCTGCTGGCTGTATATGTACTGACTGACTGATGAGTAAATGGAGAGCAGGTGTGCAGACAGGTAAGTGAGCTGTGTGATTCTCAGAAGTGGGACCATGAGGACGTCTAGTGGACAGGTGAGGGATAGCACGTCCAAAACCACAGACCATGAAGAGTGTGTAATGATGCATTCGGGCAGTCCTTGTAAAACTGGAGAATACCTCGCATTTTGTGTCACTGGTGAAACTATTACAGGGATTGCACCAATGAATCAGACCCTGCAGGCTGGAAGTAATGGAAGCTTGTTTTTGTCAGCAGCCAGGTCATGTTGTTCGTAAGCTCAGTGAAAATTAATTTCCAGTTGTTGTGATTCATATTTGTGACATGACATTTTATAGAAACGCCTCACTTTCCTGTTGAACTGTAAAGATTTTGATTTTATTTTCAGATGTAGTCTGATTTATTCTGCTCACAGACCACATGTTTGGTGGTTGATAACCTTTATCACCCACCAGTGAAACCACTACCTGCAGTGGACCAATGGAAAAGCCCCTGCAGGATGGAAATAATGGAAGCCAAACATTAAGTCCACTGATTGTTGTTGTTCAGCCTGGACATGTTGTTCATTACTTCCTGTTGGTTGTTAGTGCTCACCATTCTGACAGTGCTGAGGTAACAGAGAGATAGAGAGTCTAAAGCAGAGGAGGCTGTATCATGTATCATCATTTATAACTCTGCTCTGCAGAAGAATGAACTGCTCCACGAAGACGTCGTGCTTACTGGGACAATTTTACGTATTAGAAAAGAGTTCAAATTAAGTGATTGTGGCAAATTCATTGAACTGAATTTGGTCTGAATCTTGCTGACCAGGCCTCAGTGGATGCAGATAGAGAAAACTGTCCATTCTCCTGTATGAATCCTCGTGTGTGTTAACGAAGGAAAAGTACAAACATGGTGAAATACAGGAACTCCTTAAAACTTTTTGTTTTCTGCCTCTTCTCCTCTGGAACAGTTTATTACTTCTGATTTGTTTTTCCACTTCAGTCTGCTGCTGTTTTCATTGTTCAATTTTTTCACACTCACACACAGAAAATATCTATTTCAACATTTTTCTTCTTCTTCTCTCTGTGATATAACAAAGCTACTTTTGTGTTTCCTCCAGCTGACTCCCTGTTAGCATGCTAACACCACTGAAGCCACAGTGGCCTCGACTGAATTAACGAAGGCGGATATTAGCTCATTGATATTCATCCTCATACTGAGGAGATCTCTCTTCATTGCCAGATCCAACCGACTGTTTAAGATGTTTAAAATAGTTATTGAATGTTTATTTCATTTATTTCAGGCTTCTTATCAGGCAGCAGCGGCAGGAAATGCAGAACGAGGAGTGTTTTTTAACAAGTGTGTTTAGGCATTCTCACTGCTGCTTTAAACACTTATCATTATTCCTCAGGCTGTGTGCGCTCGAATGGGCCAGCAATATGTAATTGGGCACTTGGCGTGTGTGTGTGTGTGTGTCCATTAAAACGCCTGAGTTTGTTAGTTCTGTGTGAGTCTAATGTGTGTGTCTGTGTTGAGATTGTGTATTTAAGTGTGTGTGTGGTATTGTTAAGAAATGCCTCATCGATTAGCTGCTGGATTGGGAGAGGGAGGCACGATGACATGAAGGAAGAGAGAAGGGGAAGGACGATGAAGCGGAGGAGGAATGAAGGAAATGAGGTCAAAGTGGGAGATGATGAGGAGAGAGACAAGAGGCCGCCATCAGAGCTTCCAAAAGCTGAAACAAAGCCAATCTACTCCTTAATCAGAGACACAGGAGTAAAATTTAAAGAATCAGAATTTTAATAGTCACATTACCTCAGTACCTCATCTGTCTATCCCCTCATCTGGAACTGGACAGTCAGATGAAACTGTTCAGAGAGATTTAAGTGAGTGAATCACACTGAAACTGTAAAAGTGAGTGGGGTATGAACATTTATTGGTGAACTGTGGACAGATCTGATAAATACCATTCGATTCACGTTGATATCTGATTATATGACTTCCTTGTATAATCTAGATGTTGCTGGAGACCTGTTCGACTTGACTGCAACTCTCTGTTTCTGCCTGCGGCTACAGATGCCTGCTCTCAGCTACTTTCCAGGAGAGGACAAATCCTCAACGAGCTTATTTAAGAAGTAGAGGACAGAATGAAATATGACAGGTGAGATAGGATTTAGTGGAGGAGAAGAGGAGAAAGGCAAAAAAGGAAGTGGGATATGAAGAATGGATGGAGGGGAGAGGTGATATGAAGGTGAGAAGAAGAGAAAAATGTTTAGGGTTAGGGAGGTTAACCCTGACAATGATGATGATGATGATGATGAATTTCCGACCATCAGTCTCCAGTTTCTCCAGCTGAAACTAGAGCTTCACAGCCTGTAGTTTCTGTTTGGATTTGATCACATTAAGAATTGATGAGCCGCTGATATTAAGTGTTGGCTCTAAATGGATTCGACGGTGAGGAATATAAAACCACAGCAGAAAATTTAATATCCGAAATATGATGAATGCAGAGGAGGAAGAGCATTGACAGGAAACCAAATTGAAATCAATCAGAGGTCAGGTGGAAACCTAAAACTGTGCGAGAGGAGAGAGGAAGACAAACAGGAAACAACTGTCGGGTAAAAGAATAATTCATAAAGATCATCATCATCAACATTCTTAATTCACTGTCTTAATCTTCACTGTCCTTAATGATGTCATCTTCATCAACACCGTCACCATCCTCACCATGGCAGCCATCATCATCATTTTGTCTCATTTCCTTTTCCAAGTGTATGAGTTGAGAGAAAAAATAAATACATGAGCTAAAGCTAAAATTTAAAATAATACCATCGCTTCTCATCATCACCATCTTTTTGTTTGCTGTTACCATTATTATTATGATTACAGTTATCATCAGCTTTATTATGTTTTTTTTCCCCCAACATTTAATTTGCACAATTCTTATACAACAGAGGAGGATAATAACTTTCATTCATTTATTTTGTTAAAACCTGAAAAAACAGAAATCGACTGGAGAGAGGACTAAGAAATAAAAATAAAATATAAAGTTATCATTATCAACCACATCATGATCTTTATCATCTCCGCTGTCCTCTCTTTCTGTAATGTTCATCATGACCTTCACGGTCATTGTCGTTTTTGTCATCAACGGTGCAGTTATCACAATCAATATCATCATCACCATCATCTCCATAATCATCTTTACTGTCACATGGTCATCAGCTTCATAATGATCATCGTGGTCATTTTCATCAGCAGCGTTATTGTCACCATCATCATAACCATCACTGTGACCTGAAGTGTTGTCTTTGCTGTGTTCATGTTCCTGTGTCACTGCACAGTGAAGTTCAGCACCATGGACAGCTCCACCAGTGTGTGTTTGTACTTGTAAATGCTACATAGTGAGGACCAAAAAAGGTATTTCCCCCCACAGAGTGAGGACATCTTTGGGAAGTGAAGACATATTGGCCGGTTCTCACAACTTCACAGGGTTGTTGGAGGGTTAGGGTTAGAATTAGGCTGAGTTTAGGGTTAGGCATTCAGTTGTGATTGTTTGGTTTCCTGTAGCAGTCCTATTTTGTCTTTTGTGTATGTGGAATGTTATGTCAATGAGTGTCCTTAAAAAGATAGAAGTACAAGAATGTGTGTGTGTGTTTTTTTTCTTTATACTGTAGTGACTGTTTCTGTGTTGAAGCAGCTATAATCAGTATCTGTATGATACCAGTGACTGAAAAAAAGGGACATGAACCTACAGAAAATTATCAGATGAATCTGCAGCTCTGCTCAACTTTACTGAGCTTTATAGTGAATTTCAGCTCAGTGTTTATCTGTCCAGACCACAGGTTCACTCTCACCGCTTTGATAGCGTCGTTTTTGTCCACAGCAGGCAGATGTTCTCAGAGAAATATCTGTAATAAGCCACTGTCCACTACCTGCTCAACAACAAACAGCAGACAGACTCAGTCAGAGAGCAGCTGGTGAACACAGTGCAGCATTTAGTGGCTAAAGAGCCAGAGATTTCCCTCAGGTGGTGGTGGAGACTAAACACAGAGCTAAATAATGGAGATGAACACTACTCCATGTGAATCACCATGATGCTGTGCAACTGCTGGATGTGCAAATAAACGATCTGCTACCAAGTTTAACAAGGCAGCTTTAAAAATGACATGTCAGTGTTGTTTTCACAAGCTGCCTCTGCTGCCCCCTAGTGGAAAAGCCAATTAGCAAAGTTACATTCTGAGGATCTATGGAATGTGTTTTGTCAATGAGTGTCCTCGTAAGTATAGCACAAATGTGTGTGAAAGAGAGAGAGAAAGTGTGTGTGTGTGTGTGTGTGTGTGTGTAGCAGCCCTCATCCATCACTATGTATTCAAACAGGCAGCAGCTCTGACTGCTGGCTAAGCAGAAGCAGGAGAGAAAATTAAAAACATTCATTTACACACACACCCACACACACACACAGTCCATCTTTTACTCCTTCACCCTCCATTCATTCCAAACAAGGAGTCAGTCAGCACTATGACCACAATACACCAACACAGACACACTGACACCAAGTTAAACCGGCATGTTTGCAGTTTCCAGTCCAGCTCCAGTCAGCCCTGCTGGTTCTGTGATGATGCTTCCCAGAACAGCAGCTCTCAGCGGGTCAGGAAAAGCATCATCTGGTGTCTCCTGCGGTGCAGCAGTGCTGTTGGTGCTTCATGGCAGCAATAATCTGCATTAACAGCTGTCTGTGACCACTCAGACACACACACAGTTTCAGGCAGACATCAGCGTTCAGGCAACACGCTGCTTTCTGTTTGAAGATCTGTGTTGGAGTTAATTAGGCCCAGTTGATCCTGCAAGAAGCGATGACCAGTGATCTGATCTCATGTTGAATCTTTTGACAGAGAGGATTTCTACTTCATCAAAACACAGAACATTAATATCATATTCTGTAAAAGCACTGCAAAGGTCATTGACCCCACTCCAACACACATTTAACTCCTGAAGATGCACCTTTATCTTCACATTCATTAAAATAACAGTTCCAAACAGGTAGGTAACAGATTAACATTTTGCAGTGAACAGGGAACATTTTAAACCCAATAGGTGACATTTGAACCTGACAGGTAACATTTTAAACCAAGCAGGAAACCTTTAGAAACCAAGTGATAACATTTTGAACCCAACAGGAAACATTTCAAAACCTTTTTTGTTCCTCACAGCTACCATCACTCCATTTCTCTCATCCTTCGGTTCAGAGATCAAAGCTTCATTTATCATTCGCAGTTTGTTTCTCAGTTTGTTTCCTTTTAATAAACCGGCTTCATCTCTCTCCCCACTCTGCTGGACACTCTCCATCTATGATTCATAGATGTAAGGTACCGATAATGATAAATAAAACCACACCAGAGTCTTCTTTTCATCTACAGTAAAATGGAGGAATAAGAGATGAGGTGGGTCAGGTAAACAGTCGGTGTGGAGGCTGGAACAAGGAGCAAAGAGTTCAGAAGGACACAAATATTATGCTGAGAAAAAGTGACGCAATTTTTGGACAGAGGTCGATTTTTCAAAGCTTTTGCACCACGCATAACTTTGCCCGTTATTGGACTTGTTATAATATGCTATCAACTTAGCATGTCTTCTCTGCAGTCTATACAGGATAACCAGTGTTAGCATTTAAAAGAACTTCAGTCCAGCTGCTATGATATCAGCTTAAATCTGACAAAGCTGACAAAATAAGAGTCTGGAATTCTAATTAGATTTATTAAATCAAGTGTCCATCAGTATTTTCTAGGTTAAAATAAATGCATGAAAAAACATTTCACATTTAGATTGTTAAAATTCATATAACTACAGTCTCATGACGACTGTGCACATTCATGTGCTGTGTCATGCTGTCAAAAGCTTTGTTTTTCTTGTCTTCTTTTTGTTTCCTCTCTAGTCCCCATTTACCTTTTTATCTTCATTTCATCCTTAATCTCTTTTCTCTTTGCAGTGTCTCTCTCTTTGTATTTTACTCTTTCGTCTCTTTCTCTGCCCTTTTTTATATCTTTACCACCTCATTCACTTCCAGTCTGTCCTATTTCCTCTCTCTCTCTGTTCTCTTTCATCTCCATCTGCCAAATCTCCTCTGTAATGTCTCACTGCTTTTTGACTTTTCTTTCTAATCCCTCACTTTCTGTTTCCCACGTTTACATGAAGGTTGCTGCTTGATGACTCAGGCCTCCCACCTTCTCTTCCTTTAGTCCCCATCCATCTGCACATCTCATCTGTTCCCTCCAATCGTGTACAACATAAAACATGACCCATCTTGAAAAAAGAAAAAGAAAATATACACTAGTGTGTTTAAAAAAGAAAAAAACCTGGCTCTGAATCACGCAGCGTGTCGAGGCGGGTTTCCAGAAACAGGAAGTCCTCTGAGAGAAAACACAAAATGATCACAGCAGGTGCACTAAAGTGTTTTTCGGGGGTAGTGGGAGAATATTTTTGGCTCAAATGAAATATGTCTATTTCTCCCTTGGAAGGCAGAAGACTACAAAGCACAAGGAGTCTCTCTTTCTCTTTCTCTCTCTCTCTCTCTCATCCCAACAGGAAACACACAGCTGTAGAGTTTAAGAAGCAGGAGGAGGATGATGGAAATACAGTCGTTGTGTTTTGGCGTTAATGCCTCGACTCTTCAGGGAGCGACAGATGAGCAGCTGAAACAAAACTCCCCACGGCAACACACACACACACACACACACACACACGGGGAGAGCAGGTGGAGGAACGCACACACATTACAGTACAGTAATATCTTAAAGCATGAAGCAATATTTTTTCTTATCCTAGCGAGATGTAGAGCATCACGTCCAAATGTGCGTGCAGGATATTTGCACAAAGCAAAGCAGGGAGTTAAAGATGTGTGTTTCTTCCACTTCACACAAAGCAAAGACGTAATTTTGTGAAACACATTTCTTCCAAGATTTGTCAGAAAGACTGCTTGATCAATGAAATCTGCCTGCTAAATAATGCTATCTGATCTAGCTTAATGCAGTCGCATGAGTCTGTCTTTGTTTCTCGACCTGTCAAAATGTTATTTGGTGAAACGGTCTTTGACTGAGAGGCAGATATTTGAACAACTGCTCAGATTTCCATGAAATTCACTGTGGATGTGCAGGGTCCCGAGAGGGTAATACCACAGACAGTATATGAGAGACAAACCACTGAGAGAATCTCAAACAGCCAATTGTCTGATGAAGCAAGGAGCATATGAAACCATTCGTGCTGTTGAACTGACACAAGTACACAGATGAGTTTTACACAGTTTCAACTGATGGTGACAGTGAGTGCAGACAGATTATGAATAAGTATGGAAGAGGAGGATATCAAAACAAAAACTTGTGAGATGCATCAACTATATCAAATTCCAATGTGCAGATTTTTATTTTATTAGATCCAAAGAGGATGAACCTTTGGGATTTTAATGATCACATGAGGCAAAATATTGAAAGGACGTAATAACATGAAATTTGATGTGGCAAATCACGGTCCCCTGAAGAGTAATCCTGATGATTTTTTACGTTTCTTTTTTTTTCCACCCTAATGTAATGACAAGACTCAGAAGAGTTTGTAAATCTCTGACCTTTGTGAACACAGCCTTGGCTTGTGCTTTGATTAAAAAAATGGACAGGAAACTAATGAGGTACTTTTCTAGACACATGTATACAATCAATCTCCAGATACATTTAACATCAGGGTTCATTAAAAACATGCTTTAGTGATTAACTGCAACTACAGTTAACAATCAGGACAGATCATGTTATAAAACCTCACATTCACAGAAGTGTTTAGAAATGAAAATCAGTACACTGCCTCCAAATCACCCGTCACAAAGGCTGCAACATTTCTGATAAACACTGTGAAAAGTTGAGAAAATAATTTGACCACAACAGCTGCTTTTTGTTTCTTCTTAGAGCCAACATTTACTCACCTGCGGGCTGGCTCCGCCTTCAGTACTGCACCTCTCTCGTTAATGCCACCCACCTGGGGGAGCGAAAAAAAGCTCCCAGGTCGTGGTCTGAACATGGTGGCAGTGGATTTGTGGAGTTTTGTCTCAAAATCAAAATTAGCTGCAGAACTTTAGACCTACTCCCTGTCCATCCAGCAGAAACCCTGCAGCTGCAAACTTTCTCTGGGCTTGTTTTGTTTCTCTCGCTCCTGGATGTTGACACATTATTTACAAGTGAACTCCAATTAGCATTGTGTCCTGCAGTTCTCATCTGGGCATTAATTTGTGTTTCTGTCCTCGTTACTTCCGTCTTCCCCGCCGGATGCACTGCGTTTTGTTTGCAGTTGCTCTGTTGTTTTTTCATAGTCATAGTAATGCAGTTTCTCCTCATTTCATTTTATCTGCCTCGCATTATTTTTATCTTCTTTGGCTTCACTGGCTATTGTTCATTGTTACAGATGGTACTGTCTGCAGTTTTGTTTGTTGTTGTTGTGGCGGTAAGATTCAGTGCTGAGGCGAGGTGACGGTGCTGATGTGAAGTCGTCATTATCCCGCTTTAACTAACACCAACGCCTGGGATTGGCTGTTTGCCAGCACCTTTTATTTCCCATGATTGACTGTCAGATGCTGTGCTTATCTGAAAAATCAATTCCGTTAACTGAAGCTTTTGTGCAGCAGAAGCTCCAAACAAATCAAATCTTCCAGTCAAAGGGAAGTTGGACGTCCATTCCATCTCATTTCTGTTGTTGTTGCCCTAATGAGTTGACACGTTCTGCAGCTCGGAGCGTCTAATGTTCAGACATTTTCTGTGTGAGAAAGACCAGATATTTCTCCTTCAAAGATGCAGGAAAACTGGAAGAAAACGAACAATGAATGCCTTTAACTTTAATGGCCTGGCCTTCCCTTTGTCCTTCCCTCCCCATTTTCTGCCAGAAGACAAAAAAAGATCTCAAAGACGTGTCTCAGTAATGGCGTGCCCCGAGGGAGGAGAGGACAAGCACTGGCATATTTCTGAATAAACACTTAATGCACTATCATCTTAACAAGGTACCATAATGGATGAAGCTGCGACCTGAAACGGACAGGTAATCAATCTGTCATTCAGTCAATCAATCAACACTGTGTGTGTGATTAGAGCCGGCTGTCTCCTCATTGTGTTAATGTGATGAATGCTTAAAAAGGACTTCATGTTTACAGCTTTCTTTTATTCAGTCTCTGTTCTTCTTCAACTGTACCTCACTGTTGTTTTCTCTCTGTCTTTACTCCCTGTTTACTTTTCATTTCGTTTTAGTTTGCCTGTCTAAAACTGCCCCACATTAACATGTCTCATGAACTGCTGGACTGATTTTCATGAAATATTCTAATGCAATGCTAATTCATTTTTGATCCCTTGAACTTCCATATAGTGTCTTTATCACACTGAAATTTCCTCAGAGCTGACTCTTTGGTCAAAGTCAGGTTGTGTATATCTTAAACTACAGCACAGATTTCCCCAGAGGATGAACCCTGTTATCATACCAACAGCTCAGATATGACCCACTGGTGGCCGTCAGACCTTCATCATCATGGTAACAATAATTAGGACATGGTTAAGGTACTTTTAACTGAACTGTAGCTGTTTCTGTAGTAAAACTGTGATTTGCACACCTACATAACTGACTGCTCACGTGCCTCAACTCATCATTTCAGTCTTTTGTGTTGTCAGATGTTAACGATTAACTTCTGAAGAGAAATGATGGACTAAACTGTGAAAATAAGATCCAGAACATAAAGAAGCAGGATGATGCTTTAGTCTAACAGGTGTATGTATGTTACAGAATAAGACAGCTGTACCTCTTTGGCTTGTTAATGCAGTCCTGGCCGTTGTCTCCAAGGAGTGCTTAAGAGAATAAAAGCTTTGAACTGGTTTCACTTTCAAAATCAGTCTCTTTTGTGGACTGGAGCGTTCTGACAGAGTGAATTATCAACAGCAACACGCCAGCCTCCGTCTAAGCATCACAAACATTTCCATTTCCCATTTTCCTCTCATCTTCCTGTGTCTCACCGCTTTCATGGTTCTCAAAACAATCAGCTTCAATCACCCTTTTTTCATTAGTGTTGAGAATTTTAACAAATTGTGCCCTTTTTGATGATTGCCTAATTATTCCCTTTCATTTCTGTTGCATATCTAATTCAACAACTCCTTCATCTTTTCCTCTAAGGGCTACGTTCGTCTCTGTTCTGCCTGTCAGCCCACTGCAGACATCGGGACACGTCTGATTTTTATTGGCTGAACACGGATTTGGTTCGACATGCTTGTCTCAGAGCTTCAGCTCCTCTAAAGCCGTCTGTTTGTTGTTTTCTTTCAGCTGAACATGTGGCTCTTTAATTCCTGTCACCTTCCTGTTTCTTTGGCCAGTTTTCCAGTGTCGCCTCTTTCTCCTTCAGATTATTCAGAGGGAGTCCAGAGAAACCAGGAGCTCAACTTGTCATCTGCATGAATGCACAGATCCCACCTTAAATTCTGTGGCCTGAGGAAATTTACATGAAGACTTTGTCCAATTATTCTCTCCCTGGCAATATGAACAGTGTGAGCGTCACGCATGGTCAGCCCGGCGGTGTCAGACGTACCTCTCTCTCTCTGTCAGTTTACAGAGCTGCTCTACAGGCCGAACAGGTTTTTGGCCTCCAAGGACGCCCACGACTGCGATGGCACTGTCAGCTTCTGTCACACTGCAGAATGTGATATTCAGGCACTAAACTGGAACCTCTTCACCTCCTGAAATCATTAAAAACCTATACTGTTTACACTCCGTGGCGAAATGTGCGAGGACACACACGTGATAGTTGAACAAGCCATTTCCAAAGCCACAGGCATTAATGTGCTGGTGTGGGCTCAGCCTCAGTTCACACACATGTACAGCACAGTCAGTCACACTCTGCTGTATCACTAATATACTTCAGACGCCGTCAGAGAGCAGATGATTTCAGAAATGTTTCAACATGAAACTTTGTGAAGACATTCATGGTCACCAGAGGATGAACAGAAACTCTGATGACCCTTTGACCTTTCATCTAACACTACTTATGTACGAAATCCTCCAGTGATTGAATTAATGTGCTAACTTACTAAATATTAGTATGTTACGCTGCATTCAGGTAAAAGTGTAGCAGAGTGTAAGTAGCTTAGACAGATGAAAGTTGATCTGAGTCTGACAGAGCTGAGTCTCAGATGTCTGAGCTGATGTCGAGCATTTTCATCCTTTTCTGTGCTTTTAACACATTTAAATCAAGAACATTTTGCTCCGTCTCTCCTCTTATTCATTAGCTGCTGCTTGCATATTAGTTTTTGTGAAGTGTTACAGATTCGGAGCAGGTGATGCATCATCTCATGGCTGTGAATCGGCATGGCGGGGCTTTTCTGCCTCATTTGTGATGACGCAGCTGCCACTGGCCCACATTTTACACCTCATTTGTATGTGGAGGCATGAGACATTGTAAAACAACATGAGAACATTAATGACTCATGTTTAACACTTGGGGAAATATACATATATTCTGGTGAGTCGTGGATTCTGTGGGCCAAGAGAGACGAGGAGCAAACAAAGCAGGTTTACTGAGGATCTGGATGTTACTCAGGTTATTGATACTGGTGCTTCTTGTACTGTGCTGTACTGTACTGATGAAAGGCTTGTGTTGTTTAATTTTTTCTGTCACCACCTGTGTCTCTTAGTCCCTGGCACCGTCTTTTACTTTCATACCAGCACAAACTTCACATATGGTTCCACAGACAGTAGAATCCAAGTTGTAGTACATCAGAATTACCCTTTAACTGGAGCTTTAAATGCAGGACATGTGTCGATGACAGAGTTTTGTTTGTTTTTTTACATAGCAGCATTGATACTTCTACTTGTGAAAGATGTGAGCACTCGTTCCACCTCTGATGAGCAGGCAGCAGGAGTTAACCTTTGCCTACAGACATGGCTCTCCAGCAGCTTCAGGAATAAAAGGCCTGACTGTGATCGTCTCTGATTTAACAATAAGACCAGAGAGCACTGATGTAAAAATTTAGCCTCAAATGGCTTTCAGCACAGCGGCCCACACCGGCGCAGTGTGCTCCCTGATGATGGGAGGATGAGCCGGGCAGTGGACGGTATCGATCCTGTGGCCCAGTTACGATGGAAACACAATATTCCACATGCTGCCTGATCTACCTTTGTGCTGCTGATGCAGTGTGCAGCAGGTCCAAGTGTTCAGTTACTTAGCAACTGTCGCCACGGGCCACAGGGTTGGGGGGTAGGGACGACAGGGAGTCAGTGGTCAACAGCAGTGTTGGTGCAGCAGTCGCTCGTTCACCACCTGAGGGACTAACACGTGATCCTGGTTTCTACTCAACACACAGAGAAGGATCTGCTCCTCGGCCAATCAGAGTTCTTCAGAACTAAAGAAAACGTGTTTCAACAACCTTCTTTCAAAGGATCACAGCTTTAATAAAAAGAAATTCAAGCCTCCAGGTTGAACTCAGTCTATTGCTGTTTAAAGTGGATGCTTTTATACATATAATATTAGTATATGTGGACGTGTACATTTTGTGTTCTCTGGAACATTTTTCATGGTTTGGGTTCAGCCTGCTTTGTCCTAATACACTGAACGTCTTACACTACAATAATATTACAATCAATTCAAAACTAAGTTTGGGTTTGATTCTCTAGCACCTCACTGGGTGGCACTGAGATGCTAGACACAAAGTGTCCTTCCAACTTTGTATCAACGGTTTGTCTCTTTCTTACAAACAGGACACTGCTCCTGGGCACAAAATCAGCTCCATAAAGAAAAAGGTTTTCCCTGGTTGGTGTAGAAGAATGTGACTGCTCTGCTCCTCACCTTAGAGATGAAGTGATGATTAATGCCAATGGTGTCACAGTCACGTTACACATCACATATGGGTTTAGGAGTCCACACACAGGAACAGTAATTACTTTAAATAATCTGTAAGCAAATATTTCTCTACATTTGTTCCAGAGAAGATCTGCAGCATTATTCTCTCCTCCTTCTACCTCGTATTTTTTCATTTATTATTATTATTGATATAAATATGGAAATATCAAGTTTTACTCTAAAGTGAAGTGTGCAGTGAAACCTCCCCCCTGCCCCCCTCACTGGATTCACACCTGTGATAAAGTGTGAACAGCTGAGATGCACAAAATGGGACAAGATGTGTTAAATCTGAAGAAGGTGTTACTCTTGTGTTTGATACCGACGCTCATTACCTTACTAGCAGAGGTGAACACCAAACTAAATGACTGGATTTTTCTGGCAGCGACTTTCAGCAACAAAACAGGGAAGAACCACACGCCTCAATTTGTTAGAAATAACAACAACCAATCTGTGTTACTGCCACTAATATTTCTGTATTGTACAGTTGCAGCCCAACCGCTGACATAAGCATCCAATCATTGTTTCTGATGAATCTCACCTTTTTTTTTCTGCCAGCAGTGTTCATATGAGCACCCATCCAATCATTTATCTTTTGTCTGCTTGGAAAAAAAAAAAAAAAAAAAAAAAGAGCCTCCTGGAGGACATTATTTTCCGTTATTACAATATGAGGGATTATAATTGTCCTCCCGCAATTACCTTCTCTCCTCCAGAGGCTTTGTCACTGGGAATGATTGGCCTCTAATATTAACCCAAATGCATTTAATCAGCCAGTGCAGGTTCCTCATGCCGTATAATCACACTTGCAATTAAAAATGTATTACCTCTCTGCCTGTTAGGCCGGACTGAGCTGCCGGAGCGCTGGTCAACCAGGCCAGCCTGATTAGCATTATTTTACTGTGGAGCGTTACCGCCTCTGCGCTGAGCCTGCCAGCAGTCGGATCCAACACTGTACTCTACGCTGTTTAGTCAAACATGCAAATGTACTGTACAGTCAGCGGTGCAGGAGAATCAAAGACAGAATGAAAGCAGAGCAGAATCTCTCCTCGGGCTCATGAATGGAGGTCAGGCTGTGTCACTTTGTCGAGTTAAATGTGGCTCTGAGCAGGAACAGCTGAGTCACCGTGAAAAAATAAATGCACCTGAACAACCTGCTGATGCTCACATTGTCTTCAGGACTTTATTCCACTTGCTTCCAGTTAGTTTCTGGAATTTTCTAAATGAGTACCTGTATCCTGGAATCAGACGGCACCACCTGGCCCTCCTGTCAATGCTGGACGCTCCACATTCTAAGTGTTCATCACTGATACGTTATATTTTATTGATCTTGGATCTGCAGTGGACCAACTGCAGCTATCTGAGTTTCTGTACCACTGAAACTCCCTCTGCTTCCTCATTAGCCTGCATTCTGCTCCCTGGATATTTCCCCTGCATCACAGCCCTCTGGTCTTTCTGTTTTGAAAGCCAGCACACGCTGAAGATTTACAACTCGATTACACGATTTAGAAAATGTGAGCGACCACACACATGATGACAGATAATGTCAGATATAACCACAGTGGTGAGCATGGTCCTAACCATCAAACAAACTGTGCAGCACAGGTTTATCAAACCTCATCATTGAGAAGAGAGAAGACAAGAACTACTGAAGGCAACTCAAATGTGTGTACACAGTATGTGGGACAGTATGAGGTTAGAGTGGCAGGGGACGACAATAGGATTTTGAAAAGTGAGGAGGTCCCCCCACACCCCTGGTCAGACTGCCTGAAGTTTGTGTGTGGCTGTCTTTATTCGGATCCTGTTTGTGGATGTCTCTGCTTCGGAGTTAGCGACAGCCTCTTTTCTGTGTCAGGGACTAAACGTGCTGTTTCTTTGTAGCCTGTCTGTTTTCATTTCCTTGACTGAAATGGTTGATGTTCTTCCACCACAACTACGACTATTTCTCTGTGTTTGTCCCTGTGTAAAGCAGGTGTATTAGTAGTTCAACAGACACATACTGGCCTTTAAGGAGTCTGTATCAATGATGGGTTGATTCAGTTCTTTTTTCTTTTCTGTTTTGGGGTAATTTTTCACTGAAGATGTAGAATTCAGGATAAAAATAGAGATTTTCAGTCTTGAAAACTTTCCATATCAAAGTTTGACCATGATGATTCACACTCAATCTGTCACTGCTCTATTTTTATGAGCGAGAATAAAGACTTGGCAACGGGATGGCAGGACCACAACAACATACAGAACATGACTGACACAACAGTCTGGCAAATGGGGAAACTGGCTGGTATATAGACTGTGAGCTGATTGGGGAATGGGAAACAGGTGAGGTGGGTGTGAGAGTCAGGACTGGGTGATTAGGGAATGAAAGACGGGTGAGCAGGTGGGGGTGAGAGTCAGAGGACTGAGACACAGAGGAAAGTCTGAGGACATCTGGTGGACAGACGGAGAGTGGCAGGAGACAGGGACAGAATGGCAAAAAATAAACTGAGACAGGAATCATCAAAGTCTTTGTATCATCAGTGTAGTCAATCAATTAGAAAATGTAAAAAAGATCAATATTCTTTTTTGTTAGCAGGACTACCTCTTTGTTCATATCTAATGACTGACTGAGGCTTTTAACTGGAGGTTTTATGGCAGTGAATGAGCTGCCTCAGACTGTACAACAGCCTCCTGTGTGGTCAAACCACTCACTGTTAATCACGGCAATAAGATAAGCATAATTGGATATCTGACTTCCCGCAGAGTGTGAGTGCATGTACAGACAACATATTGATTTCCACTGTCTTCATAATTAAAATGATTTAGCTTCAGTAAAGAAACACCCTGGCTCACCGGTGTGATAATTATCATGTGTGTTATGTTCTATAAGGACGACGTTCCTGCCTTCAATTCTTCCGTGCTCTCCCCCGCTGAACAAACGGACTCTCTCCAAATCATACCATCAGTCTCTGCTGGGTTTGAAATGTGACGACTGCGACCTGCTGCTGGGATTTCTATTGGATCATGGTCATCAGCTTCCAGCAGCTGGCGGGTGGCCCACAGAGGGGAGGAGAAGACGAAGAAAAGCAGGTTAGAGATGTTCCTGTTTTCATCCTGACTGTTTATACTGCGAGCACTCTGCATGATGAGACACAAGAGAGGCGCTTTGTCACAACATCTTTGATGTTTTACTGATTAAACTTGAGAACTGGAGGAGACGGAGACACAAATTCAAAACTTTGATTTCAGAAATTTAAAATGCTTAACCAGCCGCACAACACCAAACACCAGATGTGAATGGAAAGGCAACTGTCAGGCCATGGATGGAATAAATGGAGAGAGAGCAAAGATCCTGAGCCTCTGATTTCACATCTCGCTCTTGGCCTTGAAATTCTGACCCTGTTTGTCGGAGACCTTTCGATGCACTTCAGTGTCATTCTCTCAACAAAATCCAAAATGCAGCTAGGAAAATTCCTCACTGGTTCCAAGAAGAGGGACCTCGAATTCCTCTCGATCTGCTGACCTATCACTGCTCTTTGTTCCATACTTCCAGACCGCCACACGCTCAATTTCACATGAATTTAATTCTTCTTTTAAAGTAACACTATGTAACTTCACTGAGCAGCAGCGCCCTCTGCAGCCACAAGTGGGAACTCGTTCTGTTGTGTTCTGAGTCTGAGTCGTTAAGTGGTTTTCATGAACAGAGCTGAACTGAAACACAGCACAATGGTGTATATTACCCATGATCCCCGGCTTGTGAGCAGAATGCTGTCACTGTAAAAATGAGCATTACTCTGAACTCTGGGTCTGATTCCAGCAGTTTAAGAGGATGGATGACGGAGGCTCCAAGCTAAAGAGTTATATCATGTTGCTTTAAGGGAGAGAGGAGTGTCACACTTAATTTGCTTTCAGTGACCAGATGTAATTTGTTTTCAAAACTTTATATTGTTTTTCATTATGTGACTACAGTGTGACCCAGTGGTTCACACCCTTTTTGTTTAACAAAACAGACCCAGCTTAGGCTATTTTAGATATTTAAATTCAG
This sequence comes from Lates calcarifer, assembly GCF_001640805.2. Classification (NCBI taxonomy): domain Eukaryota; kingdom Metazoa; phylum Chordata; class Actinopteri; family Centropomidae; genus Lates; species Lates calcarifer. The sequence goes on along the minus strand of NC_066840.1, from coordinate 24,861,661 downwards.
CCAAGAGAATGAAGTCACCAAAATGACTGTATTAAATACAAATTCATGCACTGACTCATTTCTAGAAGATGCCTGAGACAGTGGGAGCTTCAGAGGGAACAAATGGAGTCTTTTCTCTCCGCCCTGGCTGAGCTTTCTCTTGTATTAATCTCCTGCTGTCCTCTCCTTCGTCACAGTCTGTGGCGTTTCTGTATTAACGAGCTCGTGTTAGCGAGGCCACTCGAGCAGCATCTGATCGTACGTGGCAGTCTGTGCTTTTATTTTTTTATTTTTCCTCTAACTCTTTTCCATGAAGCAGAAAATGTGGGCCGCAGCGAGCCGAGAGCAGACGGCCATATCCTAATCAGTTGTGATAGTCTGATAATTAATGGGATTTGTTAATTGGGTCTGTCCTCCCCGGGGATGTTTCCTGTGAATATTCATGGAACGCTCTGCTAACCTTCCTCCTGCCATCGCTTGAACTTCAGCAGCCTCAAACACGCCGATTTTGTTTCCTGTCGTCGTCGTTTTTATCTCCAGGACAACAAATGTGCCGCCACCGATCCAGGCAATCAGCACCTTCTAAATGTTTAATACGGCACTACACGGGCGGATGATTCCCGCCATGCTCCTCACTGTCAGGAAGCCAGGCCGCCGCCGTGCACGCTGCAGTCATAATTACGTTGGCGACATCTTTGCAAGGTTCCAGTTGGGTTTGTTTTCTCTTCAAACAAGGCGTCCCCTCCGGTTTCGTCTTGTTGAGCTGACAGGTGGAGAGCCGCCATCTGAGCACCTCACACACGCTGTTAGCGTACTTGCTAACATGGCGTTGTCAGCAGCTACAGGTGTAGCTGAACCAAACAGTGACGCAGCATTCACAGGGGAGGACTGTGAGGCGTTCAGGTGCTGCTCTGCTCTATCTGCATCCACCAGAGGACAGGCTGGGAAATGGCAGTATTTGCTCACCCACTACTTTTCTATGAGTTTGTTGAACATTTAATGAACTGGTGTTTCTGTCAAAGAGGAGACTTAAACTAGATGAATGAGAGCAAGAGGGAGAAAAAGTGACAATGTAGACAGAACTGGACTTTACTTGGTATTTCCATTCAATAATACTGTGTCATTCTGCACTGATGTGAATGGAACTACATTCATACTGCAGACACAAGTGCATCTAAACTGTGACAAGAAATAAACAGATGGCAGCAGGAGTAATTCAAACAGGAACATTTCTATGAACCAACTCACTAACAGAAGAATCAAGGCTCACTTTACCACACGTTAGTCTTTCAGTGCTCTAAAGACTGACTGAGTTAAACAGGGTAAAACTGTAACACTGTTTTTATGCTGCGTCATCAGAAACAAAGCTCGGCTGCAGGAGTCTGTTCTGCTGCAGGAAAATTCAGCGGATTAACCTTTAATGGTCTGACTTGTGTTCCTCCTCTTCACTTTTTCCACACTCTTTCTCTTTCATCCTCCTCCTCCTCCTCTTCCTCTGGGCCACAGCTGACTCGTCCTTGGGAACACGGCGTCCTCCCTCCCTCCCTCCCTGTGTGTCCTTGCTGTCATCGGCTTGGTGCTGGCGTCCTGACCGCGATGTTCTCACCGTCCTCTTCTCTCCTGCTCTGTCCTGGACGCTATATCGGTCCACTCGCTGTTTCTAAAAGCGTCTCTGGTTCGCGTTGGGGCTTCCTCGCTGCCCTTGCCCCTCCCTCCGCACCAAGACAGCTGCTGTTTGGCTGGGGGAGGAGGGGAAGGGGTATCTCGGTCTCTGATTGGCTCCTCGGAGCAAAGAGAGGCAGGAAGAGCCCCACCTGCCGGAGCTGATGGATCACCTGTCGGGGAGAGAACCTGCTGTGTTCGGGACGGGGACACTCGCTGCCCTGCTGCTACCGAGGAGGACGAAGGTTCATCCTGTTCTGCTCGTCCTGACACTCAGGACGTTCACTTTACACTTCAATGTATTTAAGTGAGGAGTTTGTCCATATTCAGCTTTTTCCTTCGATATATCTTATTCCTCTAAGCCATAGAGCGCCACTATTTCCACAAACTATTAAAAACACATCAGTGAGCCGCGCTGTTGCACTGGGTGACATGATCCTTCATCACCATGAGCACACACACACTGCTCGCTGGAAGTAGTCCCCAAAAATATACCACTTCCTCCAGTTTGTAGTGTACTACAGTGTCCAGCTGAAAATATGTGTAAATAAACTTTATTTATACAGAACTTTTCAAAACAAAATGACTTTTTTTGGGAGATTTATGTCGTCATTAGGAACCAGTTTACTTGGAGCTCGGAGGGCCACAGAGAGCAGAGGAGTCTGATCTTAGGAGTTTTGTCCCCACTTGATTTTCACATCCTTCACTTTCCTCCAACATTCAATGAAAGTTTAGTTTGTTGAGTTGAGTCTTTGAGTTAGAACAGTTAGTGTTTGTTTCCACAGGACGCTGCCCCTGTGCACTGTCAGCTCCATGGAGAAATGCTTTTCCCAACGTGATGTGGAAGAACCTGACTGGCTGCGTCCTGACCTCAACCCATCTAACACCTTCAGAAAAACGACTGAGCCAGACCCTGACCCGAACCCTGACCCTTATCACACAACAGTGTTTGACCACCCTGATGCTCTTGTGTCTGAATGGGAGCAAAAACCCTGCAGGTGGTTCAACACCCGGTGGAAAGACTGGAACCAGAATGATGGAGGCTGTTGGAGCAGGAGATTAATGTCCTGAAATGTTCCAGTGTCCACATACTTTTGGCAATGCTGCCTAAGATGTGCTGTGACTGTGCCTTAAGCCTGTAAATAAAGAGAGGGTAATAAACAGTTTTAAGACAGTGACAGACAGAAAAACCAGGATGAGAAGAACGTTTGCACTGAACCATCTCAGTGTGATTCTTGTAAATTAAGGTGAGGTGCAGAAGACATATCCAATAATGAGCTATTTTTATTTATTTCTTTTTTAAGTCAGTCTTCCTCCCTGACAATTTTCACTTTGCTTTCTCTGAATTAAGTGCACAGCAGCACCATCATCTGCGGCACAAACTCTTTCTCTCATATTACTTTCCATGCTGTGTGATATGAAGCGTTAACAGGCGCCAAAAAAAAAAAAAAACGAGTCATCATCGTTTCACTGCGGTATTGTGAGTGAATGGGGAGCCCTGTGCGAGGAGGAGAAGAGGAAGAAAAGCAGGAAGGAAGAGAACGAAGCTCCACAGAAAATCATCTCCAAAGAAAAGTCATTACATGAAATAATCATGTCAGCAGCAGCAGGGGGAGCAGAGGAAAGTTATTTCTCCTACTGAGTTATTTCATCCATGAACAAAGTATTTATAGACTCATTTCTAGCAGCAGCCACTTTGGTGACATGACCCACTCCCATTCAGGAGCAGCCTTTCAGTCTCCGTCTTTGTCCTATACTATGTAATTAAAGAGCAGCTTAACACCTTATTATAGATTAAACCCCTTTTCATGTTCAAAAATATACTCAAGTCGAGATCAGCCCCCACACTTACCACACAGCCACTGACACTCCTGAGTCCCCGTCCTCATCCCTCAATCCACATCAAATCTCAGACGCGTTTTCCAGTCGTCCTCTTCTGTCTCGTGTCCTCAGGATCCAGCTGTGTCACATTCCAGTTACACTGCAGCTCAGTCACGTCACAGCTCCAACGTCCACTGGAAACATCACCTATGTTAAGATTCGTCTTCTCAACCACATGTTGCAGGCAGCACCTGAACGCCTCACGTGCTCAGGATGACTCCTCACGTACGAAGACTGTGTCTGTTTGACTGCTCATCAGTTGGTGGAGCATCGTGCTGCTGCTCTCTCCTGTGTGTGTGTGTGTGTGTGTGTGTGTTGGGTTGACTGCGTTTTAAACACAATAAGCAGTCGTCTGTTTTCTCAAAGTTCCATCAGAGCCATAAACAGACATTAAACATAGTTTCTAAGTTCTGCTCCTTGAAAATAAACTGACTGAAAATCAGATTCACTGCTCTGATCTCATTTCTCTTTCTGTTTTCCTCTGTCTAATATCTGACTGCAGAGTGAACGAGTGTTGGCATCATGTGGAAGGTTTTGATGCTGTTGTGTCTGCTGTGTCTCCACTGTCCACCAGGTTACAGCCAATTTACCAACATTTATCATGTTTTACAAGCAGAGTATTCAGATATTTTGCAGCTGTACTTTCACAGTACTAATACTGTCTTGTGTTCTGTACATCTACATTAAGGCAGTATAATTTATAAACATGAAAGAGAAGAAATAAAATGCTGTTATGATGAGCACTGGGACCAGAATCAGACAATAGAAACAACTACATTCATTCATTTATGCAGTGACTCTAAAAGTAGAATTGGTGTTACTCTCATTTATAATTTAATATAATCATGCTGAATGTAATAAAATGTTTTGGACAAGCTACACTACATATATTTGTAAAGATAATAAATTACTGCAAATGAAATAAAACAAAGTCTAATGTAGATGTGATGAAGTGTAACTGGTAAAGGTCACTGAGAGAATCAGAAAAAACACTGGAGAGTTCTTCCTGTTCTGTCTCACTCGCCCACAGCTCGTCTCTGATCTGAGGCTGAGAATCAGCAGCAAACATGAAAATTCAATGAGAGTGAGCGGTGGGGGGGGTGCTGACAGGTGGAGGTGAGAAGGAGGTGTGAGGTCCAGCGTGTTCGCACAGCAGAGGAGAGTGGGAGGTGGACTGTGATTGGTTGCTATGCAGGAATAAAAACCTCGTTACAGAGTTAAAGGCTCAGTTCACCAAAACACATATTTCACATATTTATCCACAAACACCGTGTGATATCTGTCCAGGCAGGTAGAAGACTTTTACATGTGTGGTTTGACCTTCAATACAGAGGATGTAAATGGAATTCACTTTTTACTGATCTACCAACAGTTCAGCAGCAACATGTCTCTGAATAACCCACACAGACCTCACTGTAAGCTTTTCATAATCATTCTACAGCAGCTACAACAACATTCTTAGAAACCCAGCTTAACAATAGTCAAGAGACAAAGTAAGTTTTGGGGAATTCTTGCACGTGAGACTGTGTCTTCTTCGTAGACACTGATGGAGGACTGAAGCTGCTGCTGTTCAGATGTTGCTACAGTCTAGCTCAGTACTGCTCTGATTCCACAGATTTTTTTGCAGTAAGTAACGAACCACTTCACGTAACTGACGTGAAAGTGTCACTCTGTGTTGGCGTGTGATCCCGTCACATGGAGGAGGAATGTTGCTCCTGTTTACAGCGAAGAATGTGCATCTCATTTCATGAGATTTAATGTGGCTGTTAAAACACTGCTGTCTCCTGCAGTTCATTCTGCACTGTAACAAAAGGCTCAGGATATTTAATGCAAAGCTGCGTCTTTGCGCTGACAAACCTGACATGACAGTAAAATGAGCCTTTCCCGAGCCTCGTCAGCCCTGCGGAGATTTGAATAAAACAAAACGGCGGCCTCGAAACAAACAGGATAATTATGGCCTCGGGTGTCGTGCGCCTGTCTGTCTTCCTTCCTGTTGCTTTTATTCCACAAACACTGAACCGGAAAAAGTCGCCTCTTGTCGCCGAGCGGCGCCTCCAAGCCGCTCCACAGAGCCTTCAGTGGCAGATATTAAGACCGTGACAGATGAAAATGAATCTTCCATTCCTGCACACTTAAAGAAGTGAGACAACAGAAGCTTGTGGGTTATGTAACTGTCTGAAAACCATCAGGCAAACTGGTGGAGGAGGTGGAGGCATGGCTGCACTGATAATCTTTATTAATCAGGTTTGTTGTCTGGTTTTTACTGTGTTCTGTTTCCATACATTATCCTTACTCTGTATGTTATTATCTGTAACGTATACACCATGTACCAATGCTGACTGTGCATTGTGTCTGCTGTTACACAAGAGCTATTTCTACTGCTTTGTTCAGGAAATGGAAGGTATTTACTGGAGAATGTCATAAACCCTGATACTGAATCATACTGCTGATTTCTAATGTGAAAATTTCACAAATAACAAGGAAAATTGTTCTCAAGTGTTTTCTGTTGAAGTTCTTATTTTCTGCAGAATCATTTTACCACTATTCAATAGTTCTTCACATTTTTCCAGTGTTATGTGACATTTCTGTTCAGAGAGGTTTTCTGAGTGCTTTTGCTCTGTAGCTTGGTATTCTTTACTTCATGAAGCACTGAAGGTTCGAAAACACAGAATTAGAAAGAAGTCTTGAGACTGGGAAACTGCTCTTAAGGTCTAAAACCTTATTTTTAAACACTGTCTGTCCATGGAGTGAAATATTTTTGAGAGCACAACGTGCTCGACATTCAAGTGGTTAACATCAGGGGAACATAGTTGCCGGGCAACAACAAAAGGATATTAATTTGTTTTTTTTACAAAAACTATTTGTCATTTTTGATGAAGGTCCTGTTTGAGTATGAAGCTGTAAACATCCATCAATCCGTTATCTATACCACTTAAGGGTCGTGGGGAAGCTTAACCCAATCCCAGCTGACACTGGGTGAGGGGTGGTCACCAATGAACCTGCGGGAGGAAGCCTGAGTACCCTGAGAGAACCCACACAGGAACAGGTGAACCAGGTGAACCAGGGTTCCCAGAACCTTCATGCTGTGAGGCGACAGCGCCAACCACTGCACCACTGTGCCACCAAGCAGTAAGTAACAAGGAATTATGCCCATGTTCCCAGGGTCCTGTGTTCCCCAGCTCCATATTCACTTAACGTGACACAGGGATTTTCTGTTCCAGTCTACACCTGAGGGAACTAATCAAATAGGTTCGGTTTGTTGTGTTCGTATGGATGATTTGAAGTGTATTCCTAATTTAAAAAAAGGATAGTATTTATGAAATATTTGATCCAAGCACAACAGGAATATTAATGTGTGTTAATTGAATACTGACACACATAGAACCCTGGGACCATAAAGCTGTGGGAACAATGAACAGGTGGAATGGATGGTAAAACATGTCTGAACTGGGCTCATCAGTTTGATATTTAAAACATGTGCTCAGTAAAAAAACAAGACATGTTGATCTGGGAACAAATGAAGTTTTGTGACTCATTTTTAACATGTGTGTGTCCATGTTTTTATGAATTTCATCACTGGATATCAATCAGCCTTTGATTTTTTTTTAGTGCACCTTCACCTGAATGTCTGAGGACTCTGTCTTTCTGATCAAACTGGGAAAGTGCTGAGGGAGGAATCAGGCTTAAACACTGCAGCTGCTGGTGGTGTTGATGAGGTGATGAGTAGCAGGTGTGCAGGAGAAGGAAGGGGAAGCCCCGCCCAGTGCAGCACAGGTATAAAGACATATAAAGTAACATAAAATGGATAAACTCCAGTAAAGTACAAAGTAAATCTACTTTCTGTCCACCAGTGGAGACCCAGTCTCTTCGTTTTATGTTGTCATTAAACCTTTCAGCTACAAATTCATCTGCTGATACTGAGGCTAAAAAAATCTACCTGTCTGAGGAGATAATCATCTTATTCCCAGTGCAGTTTACTTTGTATTGATGAGGGTGGAGGGTTTTTTTTACAGTGTATGAGTATGCAGAGAAATCCAGAGAGTTTTCAGTGAGAAACAGGCTGATGAATTAAAGAGGAAGCTCCTCTTCTGAACATGAACATGGACAGCAGCTTACACAGTATTTGCTTGCACTTAGTGCCTGAATGAATCATTCACTCATATAATTTATTGACTGGCACCTTTAAATGATGAATGACCAGGACAGAGCCTTTGGCAACAGCTGAAATCCTCTGTGGGTGAGGGAAAACAAGGAAGCTGGAAAACACGAGAAACAGGCAGCCATAAATAAAACAGCAGTAATCACATATTGTTGTCACAAATCCCAGAACAAAGACGGGCGTCCTTCTTCCCTGAAACCCAGCGGAAAAACAACAGTCACCCAGCGAGAAATATAACCATATGCCTCAGACACACCTTGGCAGTTCCTGTAATTACACTTTATCCTGCAACAGTATTCTGCTGCTTGGACAGTTATTTACTACTCAGGGTTTAAAATATTCATGTCTTTTTCAGCCTGGGTTACCCCAAAACAGTTTGGTCATGTAATGTATTTAAGTATGACCATATTTAAAGGAACACTTTGGGCTTTTTGGGAAATCCTCTTGTTGGACATTGTGGGCAGAATCTGATGAAAAGATGAGGCGACTGTTAAGAGAAATTACACCTCATCTATACACTCCAGGACACAGAGGAAACACACCTCTCGTCTCTGAGTTTGTTTTTTGCCCTTTGCTTTTTCTGTGTTCACACTGCTCTCCAGTGAGATGCTGCTTACTTCGCACATTTCTGGCTAGACCTATTTCTTCTCTGTCACACCTGTCAGGGTGACAAAAGAGCAAAAACACAAGCTTTTCCTCGTGTATTCTTTCTTTCGCTTTACGCACCTATTTATTATCTCCCGTCACTACGGTTTCCTTCCACAGCGGCGCCGTCGGCGCTGACCTCCCTCCATAGAACCAAACCCTGGAACCCCGGCTCTAACGACGGCAACACTGAGCCTCCCAGAATACCCTGCGATTTATTGGTGTCAGAAACACAGAGGACATCTATTCATGAAACACTCATAAATAAAACATGGGAGGGGGAGGGGTTGATTTGTATGACAGGTGGATTGGACCGGGGATTATTCCTGCAGATAGAAGGAAGAAATGCTGGAGGACGTGTCGCCCACAGGCTGTCACACACAAACTGGGCTAATGTTGGTGACACTGGTTGGCGTCTGCTTCATGCATCTCCATACCACACTGCATTTTTTTTCTTCCTCTCACCTTGAAATGTATTTCTTCGTGACTGACGAGTAAAATCAGTGTAAAGTAGCTGGGAGATGGCTGTTTAATGTGCTCAGTAGCTTTGATCCCAGGGGAGATGCACTGCTGAGGAAACCTACAGCTGCAGCCGGCACACTGATAATAAAACTGTGACAAACTGAAGAATTAATACACTTCACTGTCTCTGCCTCCATTAACCCTGCTGTTCTGTTCATAAATCACTCACAGTCATTACTTTTACCTGTTATGACGGAGCCCTCCTCTGCATTGTACATATTTTTCTCTGCTGTCATTCACATTTGTTGCTCGTTTAGTTTGTAAAACTTGATATTTGTTCGGCACAGTTTTGTTCACATGGAAGTTTTGTTTGTCTGGAGGAAAAAAAGGCTGAAACGATGATCAAAAGTTGGAGCCCTGAAGAGTTCCTCTGTGGCCATGGGGCACTAGATAGTGAACTTGTGTCTGTTCCACGGGTCTCAAACCACCAGCCAAGATGTTAAGAATTTATTGCCACACTCTGCCTGAAATTTTTCTATTTTTCTGCATTTTGATTTTTCCAGAGTCATTAGAATAAATATTTCAAGGCTGCAGAATTGGAGCCTTAAATGAACGAAGCCCAGAATGGACACTCATTAACATTTGTGAGACAGGACAGAGACATTAAAATTCTACGACTGCTACCGTTTTGCAGTGTAACGTTTTGGTTTTTTGAAAATGTATTTCATTACGAAACGTCTCCCCGTCTCTCTCTGACTGTTCCAGGTGACTGTTTCCAAGTTGACACACAGCGCTCAGCAGGAGGAGTGAAAGAGACAGAGTGTAGCCAAAACATTAGCCTCACAAATTAGCAGTCAGTAAATGACATAGATCAAAATAAAAACTGTTAGGCTGAGAGTATGTCTGCATCCACAGCTGTGTCAGGACACCTCGATCTCACTGAGGGTTTCCTTGTTAAATAAGTGTTAAATAAATAATATAAGATGTGAGATGGCCTGCACTGATTTAGCCCAGAACGGCTGCTCTCTCACATTAAAACATTTCTTGCAGAACCTCAAAGAGCTTCTTTTTATACAGATTTAAATGTGACTAACTGGTAATACACTACTACACATGCAGAACAGTACAACTGATACCAGGGAGAGGAAAAGGAAAGAACAGCTGCTCAGCTTCAGTGTGTGCAGTTTAAATGTAAAATGTATTCATTATTTATCTCCCGTTTGACATCTCATTGATGTTTTGAAAGCGTGTGATTATAGATCGTAGATGTTCTTACTGTGTGTGTATGTTTAGTATTTATGTGTGTGTGTGTGTAATCTGGACCTGAAACATTGACCTGGTTAACTCCTCTCTGGTCATAATGATTCACAGAAGAGATGGATTACTTGGAGTTAATAGGCTCGATCTGAGGCTGGATCCTCTTGATAGTTTCTGGTGAAATGTGCCTCTGTGTCAATTATACTCTTCTCTCACTAGACTCAAACAACATCTTTACAATCTGATTGTGAAAAGCCTCTGAGGTGTCACTTCCTGGAAAAACTCACCTCTCCTGGATGAGTTCTCCGATAAGGTCCCTGAAGTCTGGTGGCTGCCTCCTTTCCCTCCCTGCTTAGGGGCCAACAGGCCGGCCAAGGGCCAACACGGAGGGAGCGAGGGGAGGCGGCCAGGCTGAGGAGACGGAGCTCATCCATAACACTAATTGGACAGAGCGGCAGCTGCAGGCCTCGGGGTAATCAAAGCATCAGAGCCACGAGCACGCCCAGCTCGTTTTTTTTTTACAACCTCACATCAGTAGTGATGGAGGCGGCTGTCAGTGGCCGAGCCCGAGTGCATAAAGGTGCTGAGAGCAGCCTGCAGATCACGCAGCCGATTGGTCGACCGTCTTCTCCGCTGCCATTGCCATCGATCGGCCCACCAGGCTCTAAAGGTTCTATTCTCTTCACCAGGAACCTGCTGACTTTAAAGAAAAGAAGTCGCCCGGTGTCACATTCAGACATCAGGACTTCTTTGAATAAAATGAATAATACTTTGGTAACAAGTATTCCACACTGACTGATTTCTTCACTTTGAGAAAATAAGAAGCTTCACTACAGTGTGGATTGAATTTTCTGTGTTTGCTGTCAGCAAACCTTATACTCTGTGAAAAGTTTTAGATCTTGAAAGGTGAGGAAAGCGAGTTGTAAATAAAAAGGCTGTATGACGACTGTATGTATGGACGAAAAGCGAGAATATTTCATCCAGTCGTCACCTCCCGTTTGGGGACAGAGAAAAAGGTCCCTACAAAGTTAACCATTTGTGTTTGGGGTGAGACTAGTTTTTAATAATGACAAGGCCACGTTAAGGTAAATACATGTGAGTGGACCAGTGTGTAGCTGTGTAGCTGGTTAGCTGTTAGCGGCTGCAGGCTGTGTCCTCTGCTTAGCACCGTGTTGTAGAGCAAGTGGAAATTCAATAAATGAAGGCAGACATACAGCCCTCCTCTCTCTCTCTCCCTCGTTCGGGCCTTGCTCGTCCCTCGGCAGGGAGGCGAGGCTGGTATTGATCTTCAGTGCCTGACTTGTATTGGTCCAGCTTTAATTAGTGCTGGCATCCTGAAGACAGAGACTGGAGATGGATTGGTAGATAGATGTCATTTTTCACTTTAACTATCTATCTATGAGTCTGTTGTCCTGAACGTTAGTTTCTCTTAAACCTTATTCTGTGTGATCTCACCTCATTTCTTTAATCATCTCATGTCTCTGTCTTACTTTGTCTTATCAGTTTATCCTAAATGATCTCTTCTGATATCTTGTGCCTCATATTGTACCATTAGAACATCACAATCTCAGAGCCGCAGTTTCCAGGTTTTTCTCTCTGGTTCAGTCTGCAGCAGCATCTCTCTGTGCTGTAAAACTCCTGCAGAGTCTCTGGCTGTATCACCGTCCAGCTGGACCTCCCCCCTCCCTCTCGATGAAACGATATCCTGGACGGCCTGTCGGTCGGCCGCTGTGGTTGGCACAGTGAAGTGGCTGGCTGTGGACTAGTCAAATCTGTTCCACATTACTCTCTGTTGCATTTCCTGTTTTCCTCTGTGTGTGTGGGAATTGGTGAGTGGACGCATGGCGACGCCAACAGCAGCCGTCGCCGCCGGCTATGCCTCACTAGCATCGAGCGCTAATGGAAAAGCTGGCCTCCGACGCCGCAGCACAGCGGCTCGGCAGCTGTTGGTCGAACCTGCGCTCACAGTAAATGTACAGGCAGGCCCCGGCAGCTCTGACACTTTTATTCTTTGAGCCTCGTCAGTCTGTTAAAACTGCACCCGTCCAGATTTTTATGTAAAAATCCAGCTGTCATCTCACAATAAATGAGAAAGTACGTTGGCAGCAGAGAGAGTAAACGAGCTGATGTAAATTCAGAAATTCAGTTTTTCTGTGGTTGGAGTTTATCGTCAACAAATCCCATGTGCAGACCTGAGCCAACAATGAGTTAGTTCCTCACCCTGGTCCTCCACATCTACTGGATTCAGATCTGGAGACTGGAGAGACCACTGACGTTCACTGACTCACTGTTCATGAAACCAGTTTGAGACAGTGTCAGGAAACTGCACTGAAGCCAGCTCAGTTTTTAGCTGCAGACTTGAAACAACAAAAACTGTTACTCAGCATATTCTTCAGCTTTATAACAGCCGACACACACACACACACACACACACACAGTTGATTTTGATTGTTTGTATCACTGTTCAGCTCAAATCAGAGTTTGACAGCAGCAGGATTTAGCAGATTCCCAGAAGTGGTGTGAAAAGTCCTTGGCTTAATCAGATCTTAAGAGTAATGAGATTGTTTAATTACCAAAAGGAAAATCCCTAATCACCCCTCCGCTCTTATCTCTCTTTATGTCACAAGTAACGTTGTGGATTTAAATTTGGATCCACAAATGGCCTCGACTCAAACCTTCTTAAGCTCAGAGAAAAGCAGCGTTCCCTGTTTATCTGTTGGAGCCATTAAAGTCACAGAGACATGAAATGACTCTGAAGCGTAAAATTACATACTGTACAACTTTATGGATTAATGTCTGCCGTGGACGTGACTGCACTCAGTTTTTTGGGGGGAGTCTATAAGAGCCCATTAAACAGCTTTCTGTATGGAAGTGAATTAATGTCAGAAGTGAGGGCTCTGCTGTGTCTCACACAGCTTTACTTCTCTTCATGTAACTACTGCATCTACCAGAGAAAATCTCAGCATCCTGAGCTGCTTCTGTATTTAAATAAACACACAGCTAAAACACTGTCTGAGCCATTAAGAAGAAAAGACTCCTCCAGCAGAGACATGTTCACTAAAAACTTCAGGACTCGAGAAATAAACCCTCACAACAAAATAATAATAATTGATTCATTCTCTTCACTGAGTCCATTAATGTCTATATGAGGACACCTGAGAGTGCACTGTGGCTCTTACATCCTGGTCACTTACTGCACTGAAGGCCGAGATGTTAGACGTCACTGAATATCACAGGAGGGCACTTTAATGATCCGTTATCAATAGCCGAGAGGCAGTTAGCGTAGCTTAGCATAAAGTCATACTGAAGACATATAGTTTCATCTCCAACCTGAAACAGCTGCTCACTGTAGTTTTTATCAAACAGGAGGACAGAGTGCATTTGTTGGGGACTACTTTCAGTGGCGGATGAATCCGCATTTAGTGCTCTCGTGAGTATTTTGGGCAGTTATACGTCAAGTCTAGAGAATCACTAAACTTTTAAGAGCAGGAACACTGACTGACGACCTGCCTGCTTCATGTTATATTTACATTCACACTGTTACAGATGTTGCTGATGTTATGTGTTAAGTGTATTTCTTTATCTGACTGCAGCCAAACAGAAGATGACACTGGAAGAATTTGCTCTTCTTGTCGGAGACACAGGTTCCCCTGAGTTAAAAGCAACAGGTTCAAATTTTCCTTTGTTCCTAGTGCAATTAATGTGCTTAATCAGCACAGTATTATTTATTTATTTGCGTATGACGGCTTGCACAGAAGATTTCATTCTTTTTATTCTTGGTTGTTTTTACTGTTGTGTACTGTTGTGTTCTATGTCCTTTGTGTGTCATGTTGTATCTATGTTTTCTTGGACCCACTGCAAATCAATTTTCTCCTTGAGGGACAATAAAGATCTGAACCTGTAAGTGGCGAGGTGACGAGATGTGATCTAAACTCTCAGGAAATCAAACCGGGCCTCGTCGAGAGTTTTGACTCGCTGTCAAAGAACAACTTGACAGCTTCAAATTCGGAGCTGCCACTCTCCCAGACAAGCGAGCCGAACATGTCATCAACGTTTCAGAGACAGGACACTTTTCTTTCCTGTTTTTTTCCCTCTGCTGGGGTGCGTTAGAGCGACTCAAACCTCAGCACATCTCCGCTCTTACAAAGCCTGGCAGATGAAATGTGCCATTTCATGCTGCCCGGAGAAAAACTGTAAAATATGGAGACACCAAAGAGATCGCTTCCATCACGCCGCACAATACAGCAAGCCATAATCAAAGTTTCTGACTTATTCAGCAATTCAGCTGCAACTCTGGACATGTTTTTTTTCTTCTTCCTGCTGTCAGAGTTAAAAAACTTCCTTGACGCCTTTACAAGCCTGAAAGAAACATGCAACCAGGCGAAGAGAAACATAACCGACACATTATCAGGCGCTGGAGTTCAGTTCTGGAGAAGAGCACTGATAAAAAATAAAACCTCGACACAACTCTTTTTATGAATCGTTATCCCGTCCCTCCAGGGCACGGACCGGAGCAGGAAAGAACACAGAGTGCATGCTGGGAGACGAGCGCTCCTCCTCACTGCACATTATGAGCTCCAGATTGTTAAGTGTCAGGCTCCTGGTGAGTCAAGTTAAGAGGCGACAACAAAAGGCATCTGCAGCACCAGCGTGAGATTCACAACACAAGAAGGCCGCTGTCAGCAGCCGGACTCAGACGCTCCTCACATCTGGACGCTCTCTCCCACACAGCACTTTCTTTAACCACACCAGCATGTAGAATTACATTCAGACATTTTTAAAGATTGAATATAAAAAAATGTAAAACTAATGTTCAGACAGATCATGGGCTAAGGTTTCGGCTGACAGCTGGCACAACCAAGCACTATTGAATTTTGTTTATTTAGGTTTCTACTAAATAAACAGGTTTCTGGAGAACAAAGAGAATCCAGAGTTTTCTGAGAGAAACCAGCTCAGTGTCAAAGAAATGTTTATGCTCAGTAAGTTAATAATGCTCCGTCTAACCTGTAGATTTTTAATTTTTTAATCGTCTATTAAGTGAAGCTCGGTCTATTGTTTGCGTTTGCAGAGACATTCCCTCAGTTTCACATGGACTGTAGACGACAGTTTACTGTACGTGCCATGTGTAAACCAAAGTAAATATTTGGTTTGCAGGGACGTTACCCACACTGATATAAACCTGATATGTATTGTATCTGTTCACTTTATACATCTGTTCGACTCTGATTTCATGCCCAAGATAATCACTTTTCTTTGTTTTCCACTATTCTGGACAAAGAAAAACAACTGGAAACATCAAACTGAATTAAATGTCCAGGTTTCAGTCCTGAAAAACATATTTTTCTAAAAGAACAGAGAAGAGCAGTTCAATCTAACAACCTAAATTAACTTGTTTTTAGCATTTTCCTGACAAAAACCATCTTTATCTTTAAACACAGAAGAAGAACACTGCACCCACAAAAGTAAAACTTGATTTTAGAAAAAACAAACTGAGGTAAACCTGACATTCTCATTTTTAAAAAGAAAACTTTTTGGACTTAATAAGACTTTTTTGTTGTCGTACAGTATTTATGTAGAGTATACAGCACAGTCTATTGTATGTGCACATGTTTACAGTAATTAGTTAACAGATAAACAGACACATTTCTGCCCCTCTTTACATATTTGCATCCGTTCTCACAGCTGTGCGGGTGGTGAACCATTTCGAGGTGAAGCGCTGTGATTCAGCTATCCATCCACCCCTGCTGGGATTTAGCAGCAGCTATTGACTGTGTTTACAAGCCCCATAAGCCGAGACAACACGAGACAGGCTGTCTGGGCAACCTGAAGCTCGCCTGAAGCTCGTCTAATAAGCTGTGGAGAGTTTAGGAAACTCGGCTGAAGTATAGGCTGCTGCAGCTGATGGAGCAGTCTGTCTCACTCTATTAGTGTCTGAGCAGATTCATCAGAATCAGTTCAGGCAGGACACTTGTTGCCACTGACTCCATCTTACCTGTGTTTTAATCAGATTCTGATCCATCTATATCATAAACCTGGTATGTTTAGGTGGAGCGGAGGACTCACCAGCATCAGCTGCTCACACTCGACCACAGCATGACTGAGGCAGAGGAGACATCACCTGACTGTTGGATTCAGGTCATCGGCTGCAAGTGACAGAAAAAACAGTGTAAGACTCATAACAAGAAAAACAGTCGGCTGGTGAACCTGCTTATCTCCTCGACATCTCATTAGCTCTAATGACTTCACAAACTTTTTCACCAATAAAAGCGGAGGGTGATGAGTAGGACAGGATAAATCCAATTATTAGAAACCAGGATACAATGTTTACACACATAATCACAGATTTCTCCAAAAGCCTGAACACAACCAGGACGCTCATGTGTTTTCACACCTGCAGAACCAAATGAGAAATAAAATGGATTTGTTACTTTTTCAGTTGTGGCTGGTTTAAAGTTCACACTCACCTCAGGGTGTCATGTGGGGTTTTCCTGTGTGCGAGTCCTTGAGGTCTAACAAACGTCAAGTGTGTTTCCTCCCTCACAAAACATTTGTGAAGCTGATTTTTGAAGTGTTTTAAACCCTGCATTTTTCTTCATATCTTTTGTTTACTGGCTACTAGTCTTCTTTTTTCCTCCCTTTGCTGGTGCATTGCTGCATTTCTCTGCACATTACTGCCACCTGTAGACCAGAGAAACGGTGAAACCATTGGCAGGACTGTGTATTATGTCACCTGCATCTGGATACATGGGTAAATATTTCAGAAACCATGCCTGCCTGTTGACTAATACTAAATTGTCTTGACAGTGTTGACCTGAGGAAACGGAAAGCGAGAATGTCCAAAACACACAATGTTGCAAGAACACTTGTAAACTCACATGAAGTATCTACTGTCAGAGTCCAGGGGCTGCACCCAACATGCAGCTTGTTTCCAGTCATTATCAGCCCAGTCATTTGGTTTGACTGACAGATTTCGTGCCAGGCTAAATGAGCCGAACCAAACATGCCAGAGTTTGAACCTGGACCAAACAGGTTTGGTGAGAAAACACACGGAGGCAATGACGTCTGAAAATCTGTGTAGTGTATATGAGAAACACATGAAAAGCAGCTGTGTGTGTGAAGTCTGCCTGAGAGACTCCTGCTGCGTTCACACTCGTCCTTCATTCTCTTTGTTTGCTTCTCTTCCTCTCACCTGAAACACAGAAGTGGCGGCAGGTGCAGCAGGGTGTGGGACTGATATCAGCACCGGCCCGACGCGTCCTGAACATCACCTCAGACTCATTTTAACAGCAACAAAATCCAGGACTGTGAACACACAACAGCTGTAACTGTAACTGAGGAATGATTTAGTTCACCTGGCTGAGGGCTGTGGAAATGGCAGCAGCAGCTATGTGGGTAAATTCTTACTGGAGGACATAACAGCGAGCGTGAGGGGACCGAGCGCCTCGTAGGGAGAGGTGCTTAATGTTAATACCTTCATTTATTTTTGCACAGAGTGCTGGTGGAGGGGAGGAGGGCTCCAATAAAAGTAGCTTTCACCTGCAGCCGCTGGCAGGCCGCTAATAAAACATTAGCCATTTTGATCTATCCACTGCATTAAAATGTCACTTCCTCATTGTGTGAGGAACGGTCATTGCAGGTCTGAGCGGCTGCTGCAAATAACCTCTATACAGTGTCAGCTGGAATTAACAGCCAAGCAGCTAATCAGCAGCTTTATGTGTGCTTTTACAGACACTCAGCTTTGTTTCCTCTCCTGCAAGAAAATAAACACAGAAATCAAACAGTCCCTGCTTGTTAGAGGTAATTCAACCTACAATCTAAAAAAAAACTGCCTTGTCGATTTATTCTTTTCAACCTGTAAGACTTTTACTTTTACAAACTCAGGTTTATTTATTATTATTATTCAAACTTGCAGAACCTTCTTTCAAGATCCAGAAAGTGTCCTAATAATGTCAAATATATGAGGCTGAACTTTGGGGAAATGAGTCCAAAATGAGGCAGAAGACATGTTGAACAGGGTTGAATATTTCATTCAGTGTAAAGATCTGGAAGAGGCCAATACAGAACATACATACAGACAGTGACAGGGCGGGTTAGGAGGATTCTTAGCTGATAGAACCATGTATCAATGATGTTACACTGAAGTGGGTTCATGGGTTTAAAATATTGCATATAACATCTAGAGTATTATCACACCACAACTGAGCTTTAAAATTCCACGTTGTTTTAAAGTAACACGATGTAACTTTACTGAAAACACTATCAGTCTATTGAGCTGCATCTGTGTAGTCCCACTGACTGAATTAAAACACAAACCAACGGTGCAAATTACCCATGATCCCCAGCTTCTGGAGCAGGAAGTGTGCTCGCTGTAACAAACACCAAACTGTTTCTAATTCCTGATATTTCTGCCAGTTTCCTGGCTGGACATCAGAGATGAACGTGGGTTTTTAATGATTTCTAACTCTAACTGCTCTACAGCTCAGAATTACTCTTGAATGACCGGGTACTCCTCTGTTTTAGCATATAACATCATCAGAGACAGGATGATAGATAAATGAAAGTGATTATTAAACACACAGTCATGGAACTTCTTCCTCTGAGGCTGAGTCCACTTCATGTTCGTTAACTTCACATCCTTCATGTTGGTTCGTTCTTCTCATCACTCCATCAGGACTCCCGGGAGCTTCATGTCCGAGCTTCACCGCTGTGCAGGTTCTCCGGTGGTCTTTTATCGCTCTGTGTTGGACTCAGGTTAATGATGATCGGCTCTAATTCCTCCTATAAACTATTTTTACAGCTGCTACTCTGGTCTCCACTGACGTCCACTGACACGAGTTAGCAGCTTACACACACTAACACTCGTCTTAATTCCCTCCATAAACTGTCGATGGAGTTTCTCATCAGCCCATAGAGGAGTTATACATCAGTTATATGTAGAGCTGTTCATGCTATCGAGCAGCAGTTTGTCAGAGGAGCAGTAGATCTTAGGTTAGCAGATTAAACCAGGCCTGCAACAAAACAGTCTGTTTCTCACTGTCCCTTTAGCATAAAGACTCATTTTCCCTTCAAAATAAGAGACCTTCGGTTCCCCTTCAGATAACAGCCACCATCCTGTATCTTCAGTTTTAACTAGTGATGATTTCTAAATGTAAACAAAGTGTAAAGAAAAAGTAGATTAAATTAAAGACAGAACCAGGTTTTCTGTCTATTTGATCATATTTTAGAGAACACACTTTATGTTCACCACCTGTCCTGGTAAATTCTGTATAATTAACATGTCAGCACATAGAAACAACAGTCACATCATACTCACCACTCTACTCTGTTTAACACTAATACATTTCTTCATTTACTAATTCATTTGCATCACTTGTGGTTTTCCTTTGCTGTTAATTGACCATCAAATAAAACTCAACACTTCATGCTCACATTAAAAGGCATAATCCCATCACTGTCCTATCAGGCTTTAACATGAAATATCTGCAGGAAAATGTTTCATTGAAGAAGCAGCAAAGTGGGATATATAAACTATTTACTATACATTTTCAAATACGACTATAATCAGTCTTTTACTTCATATTTCTTTTAATATGCGACAGCTAACTTACAGTAAGACTAACACACAAAGGTCTGAATAATCAGTAAAACTCTCTCTGCTCAGTCTATCTGCTGCTGCTGAATGAACTGCTGTAAACTGCTGATTCCACTCTGTTTCATTTTTAGTAAACACCTGCTGGTCTTTTTTTTCCTGCTCAGCGCAGCGGGAGCCATCACATCCTGAACAGACCCTATTATTTGGCTGTTTGTACCTGCGCAGCAGACACCTGTCAGCCAGATTAATTACACCGCCGTAGATGCAAGAATGGTGAAAAATGTGAAAAATGCTTCTGGCGTCCAGCAGATACTCTGTCCGAGATATAAAACTGTGAACAAAAACCTGAAAGAGCAGATGTATCCTGGTAATGTGAGTCTGGATAGAAACAGAACATGCCCATACCTGTCTCTCAGGCTCTTTGTCATCATATCTCAACTCACAGCTGGTGTGTCAACTTTTCCAAACCTGTTGAGGAACCATTTATTCTTCGACTAACTTAGCCTGAAAAGTCCCTACAACTGCTAGGAAGTGAGCTGTCAACCAGTCTGTCTGAAGAGACAAAATGTCCTCTCTTTCCAAAATGATAATAAAGGTTTAATATGCAGGATTTTATTTTATAGACTCCAGCTGGTAACGGTGTACAGGGTGTATAAAAACATAGCGACCAGTCTCCACATCAGTCTCCCTCCTCACTCTGTCGGAGGTTGAGAATGTTTAATGTAATGTAATGTATGCGCAGTGAAACAATCAGAAAATTACGTTTTATTTCTGTGATGATGTGATTAAGAGATGAAGAGTTCAC
Organism: Lates calcarifer; assembly: GCF_001640805.2. Lineage (NCBI taxonomy): Eukaryota > Metazoa > Chordata > Actinopteri > Centropomidae > Lates > Lates calcarifer. Next base: position 24,841,219 of record NC_066840.1, on the reverse strand, counting down.
ATGTTGACTCCTGAAACTGCAGGTATCAAAATGCTGCTTGTGCATGTTGTCCATAACTTAAAAAATATTCAGACTTTCCAGAATGTTCTGATTTCACAAAATAAAAGAAAATAAAATTCTTCATTTAAGATAAGTCGAAGTAAGTCACACACTCCAATTTGCTTTGTCTTTCGGGAACAAGGTTTAAGGACTCAGTGAGAAACTAAATGACGGTGGAATTGAGATTTCTCGCAGTGTTTTGTACATTTCAGGCAGGAAAAAGTAGTTTCCCTTCTCTTTGCCTGTTGTTCTTCCCTCAAAACAATCAACAGCAAACAGCTTTAGACAGATGCAAATCACCTCATTAACTCCCCAACCTAAATCCATTCTGCAGTAGGAAAGACGAGAAAATGCGAGGAAGACAAGGGAAAAGACAGGAAGGGGGGGAAAAAAGCTGAAAAAAAGCTGAAAAAAAAACCCAAAAACCCGGCCTGATAAAACATCTGCTGGATTCGCCCATCTGTGCCAAGCCGAGCGAGTGAGCCCCTGCTGTGAGAGGGAGAGGGAGAGAGAGAGAGATTGAGAGGTGGTGGGCGAAGAGAAAAGAAAGGAGGAGGAGATGGAGGCACGGTGCCCACGTCAACAAGTGCCAGGAATTGTTTTGGGGGAAAATGCATCATAATGAAGGCGGGGGCCGGGCGAAAATCTGCGGCTAAAGCTAAATCCCCGAGGAAACAATTAAAGTGCCACTGTTTCTCACGGCCAGCTCAATTTTTTTTATTTCTCTCCCTCCCTGTTTTCACACCTCTTTTCAGATGATATTCTCTGCTGAAAAAATAAACTGTCTTCTCTTCTTTTACTCTCTTTCAGAGGGATTTAGCCATTGATACGCCCAAGGCTCAGCTCTGTTGATCAGATGTGTGTCTCCACTGCCGCTCCTCCACCTCGCTTTTATTTTTCCTAAGCGCTCAGCTCAAAAGGAAGAAGAAGGCTTCTGGGTCAGCAGAGGACAAGATGTCTGCCTGATTACAGATGAATTGGAAGAGATTATCCTCATGCTAAAAAGAGATTATCGCATTCTGCCTGCACGGCGTATGTAAAGACTACAGGCTGAGGATTTTAAGTGGATACAGCAACAAACAGACAAAAACATCAGAGGCTGCAAGGACGTTTAAGGTTTAAATCCCAACTTAAGATGACAATATAGCAAACATCACGTCAGCTGAGCAGAAGAAGTTAGAGTAAACCTCCTCAGAGAGTAAAACTGTCTGTGCTAATCCCACTCTCTGAGTCAGGAATCACTCCCAGGATGATGTGTGCATTCTTAAAAGCTGGATAACTGACTGACCATATGGCAGTGGGTTTGGGATCATTTCACTCAAAGCTCATTTGTCTCTGAATTTGCACCTCGCAGGCTCTTGATTTCCCCTGAAAGCAAAGGCTGGTTATTTTTAATAATTTTCTTATTATAAATTCCATTAAAAGACTGAACAGTGATTTTAACCGGGCACAGCACAAGGATGTAATATAGGAGATGGATACTGGCCTCGCCGTTTTGGGCCCTTCCTTGACCCAGGACCCAAGACAACTGACCTGGTGTTCCCCCAGTGTCAGCGGTCCTGGACTTTATTACAATGAACAGATCCCCTGCAGCCCATGAAGGCATTTTCAATATGATCGTTGAAGTTGGACGACTTCTTGGACTAGACGTTTAGATACATCATAGTGGACTTGTGAAAACTTGGTGGACATCTTATAAACTAAACCATTAATCAGGAAAATAACTGACATTAATTTAATTAAGTTAGACGTCATTTGAATGAAAATCATCATTAGCTGCTGTGAGGGAAGATCCAGATCCAGTGTGGAGGAATGATTGAGTAGTGATTACATGTTTGAGTCACAGCTGGCTACAGGCAGACTAATGAGAAAACTGTGTCGACCCCTATATACCTGTACATGTGTGTGTGTGTGTGAGATACATGAACATACATGTACAGAGTCTACAGTTCTTGCTCCACACGTCCATCAAAGCAGCTCATCCATGACGGTGCATCTGTGAGCAAAGCTCTGGGCAGCTAATCCTCTGCTGTGCTAAATCGAATTAGTATCAGCGTTTAATTAGCTGCTTGTTGCCGTCTTTCTACTCCAGACCCCGTCACCTGAAAGATCTGACTTTCACTCACCGACACATCTGTTTTATCAACAAATCCCCCGCTGAGACAAAGAGAAACAATGAATAAATCAGGCTATGGAGACAGTATTCAACGTTGGTTTCGGTTTTTACCTGTGATAATGATCAACAATAAAAAAGATAAATGGATAATATTTGTGTTATTTTAAGAAGAAAATGACTCCAGTGGAATGAAAACAAAATCCAATAATCCAGTAAAAGGTGCTTTTACACCCAACCTCTCTGGTGAGGTTCGAATGAACTCTGGTGCATTTTCTCATTCAGTTTGTTCCCTGTAGTCCTGTTTGAAAGCTGACATTTGAACTCTCCTCCAAACCAAACAACACAACAGAGAAGAGCTTGAAGAGGAGGGTTCTGATCCCCTTCCAAACAGCTCTACTGATGTATCTCTGTGGCATGAATGCAAAGAGGATCAAACCCAAGACAGAGTTTGGTAGGTGATGTTAGCATCAAGTCAAAAGCTAAACTTAAATCAGTGGATGTGCAGCATGCGGGAGCCACGTTTTTAAAACAGAAATGAAAAGCATTTATGAAAGTAAATTACTCACAGTCAAATCAAGCTTATGTGAAAAATCTGTGAAATCAGTAATGTAGGTTTGTGCATGGATCAGTGAAAACTAACAAACGAACCAAACGAAGGAGATCAGGAGCTTCCCTCCCCTGCAGCAAGCAAGCCAAGTCAAATACAGAAGCCAGAGTGGTCGTCACACGCAGTGATCTATTCAAGGGATCTGCTTTTACACATAATTACTGGGAAAACATGGTGGCAAACAAAAGAAGTCAGAACCAGGATGTGACACATCAGGGCGTGAATGTGATAAAACTGCTGCTTTTCTGCAGAGCAGACACAGAAATAGTGCAGTGGCAGAGATCCAAGGTTTGGCCAGTGAGGGTTCATAGAGAAAACTAAAAATATTCCCACCACCCCAAAGAGACAGCAGATTCATACTGAGCTGCAGAGATATCTACTGAAGTTGGAAGTCGTAATACCATTTCATACCTCATGGGGCGATAATGAGTCGCTGTAGCGTCTAGTCTACTCTCAGTCCTACATGAAAGGATGAAGAAATAGTGCTGCCTGGAGGACGGATTCTGAGCTGTTGCTAATCGTGTTAGTCAATGAACAGTAAATGTGAACAGTAAACGATCATCAGCAAGTGATCATCACCATCATCCACTGACAAGAAACTATCTTTGGCAGCAAAGACAAGAGTTAACACAGGTGTTGCTGTCCACCTCTGGAACTGACGCTAAATTTGTGCAAGTTTCTTTCAGACTGTCAAGTAAACGGCTGTTAATGCTTCAGGAATAACAGCACCTTTAATGACAGCATTTCCTGAGCTCGCCATAAAGGTAACAGGTAGAAAACCAGTCAACTTTTCCCAGAAAAACAAGGACAAGTGTTTCCTCCTGGTGGTTTCATCTGTTCTGGGTAAACAGAATCAAAATGAAGTCTGTCTGAGGTGAGCTCTGTTCTCAGAACAGCTTCTTCTTCTTCCTTTCCTTCATTCAGCTGCCCTCCCTCCCCAGTAATTAGACTGAGACAACGTAATAAATCAATACACAAGTGCTTGTCTTGAAGCTGAGCCACTTGAGGAGCTTGGGACATTAATGCGTTCAGCAGAGAAAGAGACATTACACTGTAATCAATCCTGCTACACAAATCAACTTATCCCTGCCCATCGGGCTTTCTCCCTGTGTTTTTACCCTCCTGCTTTTGATAAATCCACTTCCTGTACATTAACACAGGTCAGTGGCTACCTTGGAGGTGTAAATGGCCAGCTGATCTTTAGCACTTAACAGGAAGCACACTGTATACCAGATATTGAGTTTTTGATATCCAATAATGCAGCGAAAACGAGATTACAGCCACATCGGTTCACTCTCTGCCTGCAGGGACTTCTGGGATGGCACCTGTGATCGTACCTGGCGGTTTGTCACAGCCAGAGGAGACTTAGTGGCCTTAATGCATCACATTGACACACACATTATAGTGATGCTATTACCACCACATTGATTTGATCCAGAAAAGGGATGAAAGAGTGTTTGGTGTCAGAGCTGTTTGGTTCACTGATGGTTCAGAGGAAACCGACAGAGTAAGAAACATATGGAAGAAGAAATACAAGAGGAACAAAATGTAAACCTGTTGTGTTAAGAAAAAAGCTAAATATAATGTAAAAAGAGATGAAAAGTCAAAGATAAAAATAAGAGTAAAAGACAGAAATGATAAATCAATTCAAAAAACATTGCTGTTCTTTCACGTTCTTTCAGAACTGACCCAGAATCTGTGTCCAAATGCTTTTGGCCATATCATTCATCAACACTGAACAAAGTGCAATCTTCACCTCACCACACTGCAACAGAATCTGGAGCTCTGATTGGATGTTTCTCGCTGAAATGCACCTTGAGAGAGGTAGTTGACTTCTCTCCTTCAGTTTTTATGTCCGCAGGCGTCTTGTACCTCTGACTTTTTATCAAAGAACCAGATACTTTCTGACAGTGCAGGAGAGATTTATGTCTATCCAAACCTGAAAGTGCTCCAACTCAACATTATAGGAGAAAATGAACAGGAGTTTTACCTCTGGATCCCTGGATGCCTCATTTAACTCGTCCGACTTAGAAACTCTATTGCCTTTACTTTGAACCATGGGTCAGAGGTTATTTATGTAAAGAACTAACTGCCTCATTTTACCACCTCCCACCTTTTCCCTCCTCTGGTGTTCATTGATTGCAGCACCTCCCTCGCCTCCACCGTCGAGCTGCGTTCACAAACACTTGATAAATAGCTGCTTTTGTCGACGTGAAGCGACACAATATAATTTAATAATTTATTGCCTTGATTTATAAGACAGGTTCAATTGATTTTAATTAATTCAGCAGGCTGTGAACAAGCATTATTAAGGACACACATTATGCTGACAGAGATTTATGCCATAAATGAAGTGGCAGTCCTCATTATGCGAATTTATAATCTATCACCTCTTTAAAATGCAATTACGTAGTATTAGACTAATGGCAGAATACAATTCAGAGCAGGCAGGAAAAAAAAAGGTAATCATTCTAAAAGTGAAATCAAACGGATGCTGAATATGGTTTAGAAAAAAAACAACTAACCAAAGTTTCCCATTACACATAAGTATGACTTGGTAATTATATGTGGGTAATGAGTCGACATTCCTGCATGTTTTGATTATGCTTGTGGGAAAAAAAAATTCACCTCCGCTCCATTTGTCTTCTCATTAGCTTTAAATCTCTGTTAGCACTGACTGACTTCCTCTCATAATTACACACACACAGTCAGTCAGATCTGCTGCTGCAGGAAAATAACAACCACTGCATCAGTGGAGTTTGTCTCAACTGAACTTAATTCTGTTTGTTCTGAGGGATTTTCATTAACTTTGACCCCTGGAATCCTGCTGAAATGATACGGGAGCTTCTAACAAGACTAAAAGTCTACAACCACACTAACAGTGAGCCTGTGATGCTCATTACACAGAAAACCAAAATCAATAGATGGATTATAAAATGCAGAAACAACTTTGCTATTCTCATCTGCCACTGAAGCAAAAAACATCAAGTCTGGCACCAGAGGCTCGAGTCATTATCTCGTTCAGAGGGTTTATCCTGTGTACAGTGGATGCCAGACTCAGCCTGTCAGGTTCAGCTCTGCACTGTCAGACTTTGCTCTGATTTGTCAGTACAAACTGGACCTGGGTCGAAGCTGTGCTGCCATCTTGTTGCATTATGGCAGAACTTGTTAGCAACAAGGACACGGGCGATTAACAAGACTTTTGTGACTCCAGGTGGTTCGTTGCTCTGGTTGCTCGTCGCAAATCTAATCGAATGTGTCTACAAAAGAGACAGAGAGAGTCTACACTGATCTGAGCCCTCGTTTTGTGTTGGTTGACAGGACTTCATCTCTTCCATGTAGAGAATGCTAGCTAGCTAGCAATGTAACCTCAGATGAGAGCACTGAGACTGAATCATACAGTAAATGTGGCATTAAACCAAAAACAGGAGCTAAAAGAGGCCACATGAGAACCTGTTTCTGACTGTACCACTTCCATCTACATCCAAGTGTAAGACACGTTGTTCAGTTTAGGAATGAAACTATTTCTCATTATCTATTGCTGAGTATGAAGTTGCAGCAAACTCATATTTTGTTTGTGGTCTCAGGACTATACCACTTTAGATTATCCCTGTAGTTGTAAATGGTAGAGCCCAGGGGCGCAGCAGTGGTACTGACAGACCTGGGATCTGCCCACTCAGCCTGTCAGAGTTGGGTGACGGACACACTGAACGCTGCACGATCTGATCTAATGAGCCCCCCCTGCAGAGAGCGAGGCGAGGAAAATCCAATGAACCATAGTGACCGTGACACCGCTGCAGGCAGCACTCTCTCTGCTGAAGCTGTGTGTGTGTGTGTGTGCACTGCAGCTGCCACTACAACATGACACTGTAACCTACAGGACGTACTGACACATGCCTGTATGTTCTGTGCGTGAGTGTGTGCGCCCCTCACTCTCCCAGCATGCCTTTCAGCTGCTCTTTGATGTGAGCTTGCTGACATGAAGGAGCTTTCTGAAAGCAATCTCCTCCTGCCCACTCGGCGGGTGGCGGGCAGCCGTGGAGGGTGGAGGAGGGCTGGATGGTTGGGGCAGCGGCGCTTCATGTGCCTGCTCAAACCTTTTCCTTAGCAGCAGCTCATTATCTCCCCTCACCCCCCGTTTCACTTTTATGTCCTTGATAAAGACGTTCCCTCAGCTCCGTCCTCACCAACCACCCAACTGGCAGCTAATTCCTCCAGCGGGATATGGAACAGAGAGAGAGGGCAGTGGGATCAGAGACATGACTGTTGTTGGTTTTAGAGTAAATGTGAGTGTTCTAGTCAAACATCCTCAGCTACAATGTTACTTGAAAATGCATTTAAAGAGATGTTTTCATAGTAAACACTAGGCCTGCCTCCTGAGAGTCCATGAGTGGAGGCATCAGTCGGGAAGCGCTGACTTCACTACCTCACAGAGCAACATAAACACAAGTCTTAAAATGGCCGTACCACAACACTACATGTGATTACTGTGGTTTTCAAGTCAAAATGTAAAGAGCAACACACACATAAAGTCTGTTTCTGGTCCAAGGAAAGTGTGCTTGGTTCCCCAGAGAAAATATCAGTATCTTTCATTAAAATTTTTATCCTCTAATTTTTCTCCAGCATGACTTAAACAGGTTTAGTTTACCAGCACGTAAATGATGTGTTGAGGTATTGGTGTGAAACTGAGCTCTCAGTGCAGCTCAGACAGCTTATCATGAGGAGGCAGCAGCTTAAAAACTGTTTTCTGTTTTTAAGCTGAAAAAAGTGAATGCATTATACATGATTCACTGTGAATAATCACTGTAATTAGTCTATTTTCTGTGTGTTTATGTGTGTGTAGTCTAAATAAAAGAGTTAATTAGCCCGGTTGTCGTATAGTTTTACACAGTCTCCCCAGAATTCCTCAGTGTGATGGTGCTATCAATTTCAAAAAAGTGGATTACTAACATTTTTTTTTGTTTACTGTCATCATTTAAAGTGCTTTAAAAAAGACATGAAAAGAGAGAGAGAGAGATAGCTTGTTGTTTCTCAGGTGAAGTGTCTCTGACAGACTGTGTCAACCCGAGCAGCTGCTCTGGGCTCTGAGGTCAGGTGTAGCTGGACAGGTGTGTGTGTGTGTGTGTGTATGGGGAGATCCTCCTGTGACAGCTGTGTAGGAGGGCATCACTCCCACTCTCCTTTGATTGCAGTGATGTTTTGTTGTACTACACAGGTCACAGCGATGTCACATGACCTTTCAGATAACACTGTGAGCCACTGAAGGACCTGAATCCTGCTCTACAGGGACCACTTGGTGTCTTTTTAAATCAGTAAATCAGAGGTAAATACACAAATTAAAGACATTCAGTAAATTTCCAAAGGCATGTTTTATGTGCTTATTGCTGTAACCATGACAACAAAGATGCCCTGACTTTGTGGCAGTAATTTGAACCTGAACTACAATATTTCCCTAAACTTTACCAAGTTATTTTTGCACCTAAAATCATAACCATATTGGTGTCAGATCAAAAGCCAGTTTTGGAAGACAAATCATCATCATCAATATGTGGCGTCAGGCCAAGCATGAAATTTGCTGTTTATCTTGGAGGCTGTTTATGTGCATTTTCAGTCATAAATAAAAGAACTGAGTGCAAATAACAGAAATTAAACTAATGTCAGGTGGTCTCAGTTTGGTAGCTGTGGAAGTATTATACCTATAGTTACATAAGTGTTGTGATGAAGGCCTTTCAGTTTCTTCAAATGTTTTTTACATTTTCATATCATAATTAGATATCTTCAATATCTAATTAATCTCAGATTAACCACAGTGGTCTTCCTTGCTGACAGGATTCAGCTCCAGCTCAGGTTTACGTTGTAACCTCTTAGACAATGTCAGTGTTTGTCCAATAAATGTTTTCCTTTATGTTACAATCACATTTAAATGACAAAAAAGAGTTATTTCTTCACCACTCTTTGAGACATGAATGGCTATTTTCCCTTTTTCTCATTAAAATGGAAAGCTGGTGAGGTTCATTACTTGCTAAACACCCCACATCCACATCCTTTGTTGTGTGCCTCTGAAACATTCCCTCACTTCCTGTTTGAACAGACTAATGGGCTTTAATATTCACACAATAAAATGAACTAATGAAGATCCTTCATGTCATCAAATCATCAAATTGAAATCCTTCCATTTGAACTTTTTCTAGTCAACAAGCTAAAATATTTCCACAGCAACAGAAGGAGCTGCATACAAATAAGTGGAGTATTGGTTTACATTATTTATGACAGGAAGTCTGTCTGTGGATTAAGGAGAAACAACCACCCTCAGTTTAAAGCGTCTCAGACTCAGACAGGACGGCTTCATCTGGTTCAGCCTCAGAACAAACACCTCAGAATCTCTAAGTTACAAAGTTTGTTTCTCCTAACCATGAACTTCATTTCATAATTACTGAATTGTATCTAGTATCAGGTATAGAGCTGGTTATTAATGACCTTTTTTCATAATAATGACAAAGAAATACATTAAAGTAAAAATCATAGAATCATAATTCCTAGGAATCACTTTTCTTTGATTAATGACACTTTTATCTTGAGTATAGAAGTGCAAAGATCTCTTTAAGATGAAAGTGATTTTTTATAGAAAACTGTACATATTCCTGCATTATAATAATGTGGACAGTGGTGGAGAAAGTTGCTTATTAAAATGATTCCTGGATCACCACCAAACTCTAATCACTCGTTCCTTGGCTGATGGCCAAACTTTCCACCAAATTTAACTGACATCTGGTAAATTACTAACAAGCAGGCTCAGCAGGAGAGAACTAAAATCCTGCACCTCCATGGTGCTGATGGTGACAGATTTAAATTAGTATATATCCTGGACCAAAATCCAGCTGAGACTGATGGGAATATCATTAGTTATTTGGTCATAAAACAAAGCAATGGACAAATTAAAATGTTGACCTGATGATGATGCTAAAAGTAAAGTCAGAGGATCAGTTGGATTCATCCTCTGGGGACCATACATGTCTGAGATGATGATGATAATATCATTTCCTGTGTTTATACTGAGCATTTCTGGACTTTGTGTAAGAAAATAAAGATGATCATTTTGTCATAACGCTCTGCTGCAGCCTTTAAAACAAAATGTCCTCCTAGCCTCAAACTTCTTCACAGGCCTAAAAACAAATAATAATAATAACTATCAAATTCACCAAGAACAGCATCACGTTTGGATTCAGGAACATCTCTGAGTCAATCATAAATAACTCGCTCAAACAACAGTTTTCCTTTTTTCCGCTCTGGTAACGAAGCCTGTAAACCTCTGTGAAGACAAACAGCCTGAGCCTTAGTGTCAGAGCAGTGCTGCCTGGTCCACTTTCTACTGTGACAAAATGATCTGGTCAAGAGCCACCGCAGAGCGCAGGAAGTCCTTAACCACAGAAGAAGAGCGAAGCTGAAGCGGGAGGAGAAAAAATGTGGTGTCAGGCGTTAAACGGGCAGAGCAGAGCGGCAGGGGCTTTAAAAATGACGATACTTTATCCTTAAATTGTTTTGAGAGCCTCCTGCCAGCAGGGTCATGAATCAGCCTGTCCGGCAGTCCTTCTGGTGTTTCTGGGGACGACTGCGGGGGCGGCGGGGGCCGTGACAGGTGAGCCGTCCTTGCTGCTCGAGCGTGGCCCCCCTCTTCATCATTTAACATTTAATCGAAGCTGCCACCTGTCCCTACTCTCACCACCGCTTCCTTCCTTCCCCTTCATTCATCTCTCAGAGCCAGAGCGGCTGAAGAAGAGCCGAGGAAAAGAAAACAGGAGCTTCCTCCTCTGTGATGGTTTGTGGTGATCAGGTGTAACAGGCTGCAGTGATAATATCAGTCTACCTGTCAAAACAAAGAGCGGAGAGTCCCATCCATCAGGAGGACATCATACAGATCCATCCAGATTACCCTGGACTCCCCGACTCTGAGAGGAACTCACACAGCTGGAAGTCAAATCTGAAAAGTACAGCACCTTTTAGGAACAGCTGATGTGGTCCCATCTGTATCATTAATTCAGAAACAAACTAAATGATCCTTAAAGATTTGATTGGTTCATCTTGACACAGTGCAGGTGGCTGATCATTTCACTGCAGTGGATGTAAGGAACAACCACCGTGGGAGTGAAGTTAACTTAGGAAACCTGCCAACACTTCCCATGCCATCTATAATTTTTACTCTCAGTCACAGTGTATGTCATTTTATATCAGAACATTATCACCATCTTACCACAATGCCCTCACTTTACCAACTCACTTTACAATGTTTCCATCACCCATAACTGTGATCACAACTGACATCACAATATTGAAATATATAATCATATAGTGAAGTAGTAGCAGTTTCTGGATAATCGACTGTTTAATAACCAGACAGACCAACTATTTCAAATGTCGAGGAAAAGCTGAGAACACTGGCTAGCTGAGGTACTAAACAAAGTGTGTTAACTAGACGTTTTGACATGTCAAACCCAGGTGTAACCAATAACATGACTAATCACTGCATTGCTCTGCAGTAATTGTTGGAACAAAGCCATCGTTAATGTTATTAGTTGCACCTGTGCCTCTCTGGCTGGAAGTCAAAGTAGTTGGTCTATAAATCTGATTCATTTGGGAACAATAAAGAAACTAAAGTGTTCTGATGCCAACAAAGATATCAACACTCAGGTTAACAAGGATCACAGAGAGAGCAAAACACCATGTTAGGTTACAGAGGGAAACAGGAAACACCCTCCCACAGACCCAAACCAAAACTACCAGTCACTACAGTGAATCTGTGTTAACTGTTCACCTTTTTTAACTGTGTGAAACATAGTAAACAAATTATAAATCTGACTTGACCTGAAAGAGTCAGCCTCTCTCCCTCTCTCTCTCTCTCTCTCTCTCTCTGACCTTTCGCCACAGATAACAAACAGGAAACAGCGATTATAGATTTCAGTCGCGGCCGGTGTGCGCGGGGCCAGGCGGATCGATACATCATACTAATAAGTAAAATCTGCAAGCGCCAATTATTGCTCGTCATGTTTACCTGCCCGAGTGAGTAATCGTCCAATTTAGTGAAAGCTCACCAAGGTAAACGGAGCTGCCGGGAGCTCGTTATAAATCGTACATTCTCACACACCGAGTAATTAAGATCCCAAAACACACATGTTAATATTGCTCCAAGCCTATTGGGCCTGCAGGGCCTGTCCGTGAGTGTGTGAGTGTGTGAGTGTGTGTGTATGTGTGTGAGAGAGAGAGAGAGAGAGAGAGAGAGCGTGTGCAGGTGTACAATGAGGTTTTGCTGAGTTGTTTCCCAGAATGCCGTTCATATTTCCAGCACAGGAGCTCCAATAAACTGCATCTCTCACTGGAGACTGAACGCAGCAGCCATCTTTAACTCAGTGAAAGGAGAACATGTCACAATAAACAAGACTAAAGACCTGACTGTGTCCCACTTACATATTTTATACTGACACTATAAAGTTCACATGTTACGTGCTAATGTTGACAGTGCACTATGGTGGCAGTTAGTATTTTTGGGGGGGTGGGGAAGCTTTGCTCATATGCCTTATGGCACAGTTACTGTCACACATTATTATTTTCAGATTAATTTAGAGTACTGGGGCAGGACATCACTTGCCATGTCAGAGATGCTCTGTATATTCTGGACAATATGCACAGGCTATGGATAAGAGTTTATGAATTTTATTTCAAAGTTTGTGTTTTTTTTTTTTTGTTGCTGTTTTTTGTTAAAAGGCATTTTTGGACCAGGGGAACTTTTCATAGTCCTGAGAACAGTTGGAGAACCGTCCCCCGTTTTTTATTGTACCCACACTGCATAAACTGAGAACAATCGTAGTTCTTAAAATGGCATTTTGTGTACAGTGATTGGTCCAGATGGAAATGTATGATGATTGGTCAGACACAAGTCAATGCATTCTTAAAAACCTGTGTAAAACATTAGCCATGTAAACAACAGCTTGAAACGGCTCCTAACTCAGAAAACAATGGAACAGACAAATGGACCGACAGTAAAGTCCAGGCTTTACTGAATACATATGCAAAGATCAATGGAAACTCCCACATGGATGAGAGCAGACTGAGCTCCAGTTTGACTTCTTCTCTCCTGTGGGAAACAAAACAGAGCCCTAATAAGACAGCAACGTTCATTACATCCCTCAATGTAAAAGCTGTAGAGGAGTTGAACAAAATATGAACAGTTTGCCCTGAAGGTGACACTAGAAGGAAGATCATGAGGTCAATAAAACCCCGTGGGTTTATTTTCACCAGTACCTGTAGCTGGCTCTAGAGGAAGGGCCACCAAGTAATGTGGATTTCCAGAAATGTTTTATTTAAATCCATCCTGTGCTTTTTGAGACATGATGTCTAAGATGAAAGTGCCAGGTGTGAATTCTGACCTGATGTTGGTGCTGGAGGGAAGGTCAGGGGGTCATGAATATTTACTGTATATTTCATGGCAGTCTGGCCTGTAGCTGGACACATATCATTCATCATAAACACACATCCATCCTGTAAAATAAACCAGAAAACACCAGTTCTGCTTTGCGCTGAGTAGAGTTTCATTTTAAATCTGACTGTGAATCGCAGGCAGGTGTGACCTCCAGCGAGTCATCAGCCCATCGATGAAGCATTATGGATCGATGTGCGGTGGCGGTGCTGGCGGAGACGTGTTCACCAGTTCATTCCTGCGGGTCGACCTCGCTGACACGAGCTTGAATGCTTGTTCACAACCAGCCAGCGGCTTGTTTTTGCTGAAAGCTAAAACTGATCCAAGGTGTGTTTCACCTTCGCTGCTGCCGCTTCACACGCTATTGATATTCTGTTTCTGCCTCAGGTCTGTGTGTGTGTGTGCGGTATGTACTATATGTGCGTTCTCGGTGTGTAAGCAGATCGTTTGCCCGGAGGAGCTCTGCTGAAATTAATGACTCTCTGCTGCAGATGCTGGAGGCTCCCCCCTCCTCCTCTTCCTGGTGGTTTGGTTGTCAGTGTTGACTGGTTGAGTTGCTGCGAGGCCGGAGCCACCACTCCTGCCAGGAGGAGGAGGGACAGCAGTGAGGGCTGACCTGCTTCCACTAGGCAGGAAGTGAGAAAGGAAGGGAATGAGAGACGTCCGGCATGACTAACGGCGAGTGGCTTCAGTTCAGCAGTGGTCGTTGGGGGGGGGGGTCAAAACTTGGCATGAGTCACAGCTGCTTTAAGCAACCAGATGAAAACAGAAAAAAATCAGGGTATCAGATTTGCAAAGTCTTAGGAAGCAAAACAAAAAAGCAGGACTTCAGAGGTCTTAGAAGGCCAAGACTTTCATTTACATAGCTCTTACATATTTTTTTCTAGCCTGCCGTAGGCTAGAAACAAAAACCATCTTGAAAGTATCACTGCTAAAATAAGGTCTGGTATACGTCAATTGTACACACACTACTTTCTGCTAACAGTTCCAAACTGCAGCACGACACAGTATAGAGATGTAAAAATAGCCTTTTTAGGACTCATTGTGTGTCATTCAAAAGTCTGATGTTTGGTGGCATGAAGAAGAAGAAAAAGAAGCCTGGTTTTCTGGGGTGGGTGGGTGGCGGTGTTTTTATTAGAGGGGGGGTGGGGTCTTTTCCACTAGTTGTGATTGACAGGCGGTGAGATCGAGAGCAGGGAGTGAGGCGGACAGATTCTCCAGATTCCTTAAATTGGCAATTATCTTTAATGAGCGCTTTAATTTTAATGAGAAGCTCACAGATCTCTAAGTTCATTTGGTTCATTTCATCCGTGACCCCCCCAAACTCCACCCCCATTACCCCCCCCCCAACCATAACATGAAGGCCTGTCTGTTCCAGTCGGACAGATTGAAGAGCAGAGGACTGTTGGCTAACACTCTCCAACAGTTCACTGACCTTCCACCCAATCAAAGCTGATTTGTTCCACACAAACCACCACCACCAACCCCCACCCCTGTGGCTACCTCCTCTTTCTTTAATTTTTTTATTTATTTATTTTTTTCTGGAATGTCAATCCATCTTATTCTAATGAAGCTCTGATTTCGCTGCGTTCAGAAGCATCCGAGCTGCAACGATCTGCAGCCCACAGCCACAGCCTCGGCCTCAATTAGATTATCTATGGACACAGGAATGGCTGGAGGGACGGAGTAAAGGGAGAGGAGGGGGTGAGGTGGTGGTGGAATAAAGAGGATGATTGGCCTGATGGTTGATGTTTGATATAAATTGTGTTAATGGTTTTAATCCCTCTGAGTGCAGAGTCAGCCACAGAAGTTAGTCGGAGCAGAAACCTCAGCCTTGTTAACACTGCAGACTGACCTGGAACATGAAAGCCTGGTTCCCTCCTCACGTTTGTGGCATTAGCTTTAGTGTGACAACATGCCAAAAAAACACCAAAAGGTGGTGTTTCCTGCAGACAATCACACTGTGCACACTACACTACAAACTGCACTTTAGATCAGAGGTTATTGAACTGTGAGGCCCCGGCCCGTGGCAGAGCATACATACATCATGCATACAGGTGTTCTAAAGAGACACAGTTCACTAAAATACTAAAAAATTGCACTTGCACGTCTCTGAGTCATATCTCAAATCTGAACACACAGACATGATACAACTTTTTCTTTGGATTCAGTGTGACCTTCTGAAAATATCGTATCTTATATTTTTATCTTGGCTGAATAACCACACATAAGCTGGGAAAAGACACCACAGAACTCCAGAACCTGCCTGAGAATCATCAGGTTTTTAAGTTTTCTATAATAGGTAACAATGCAGGGTTGTACTTTAGTGATGCAAATTCCCTTCCAACTACACTTACAATTACTCAAAGAATCAAAACATTACAAATACCCGTTGACATCAGTCTGTCACGTTGATCACAGACCTGTGTTGCTTTAAGAGTTCGTATTTCTAGAAGTCACCTTACAGCAGCTGTGACCATCTTATCCACATTTGTTATCATTTTTGTGGCCATTTTTCTGGCTCCAGCACAGGAAGGTGATTTTCAATTCTGCTGACAAAACTCTGATTGGCTTGGCTGTTTTTCCAGCTGAGGAAACAGCAGTCAGTGGGCTCAATTTGAATCACTGAACAAATAAGACATGTCAGCAGTAATTCGGAGGCCTAGAATCAGAAACCAGGTCTGCAAACATCAGGTCAGTCATTACGAACTCAGGGTGTTCAACCAAAGTTTATTCAAATTCAGAGGATTTAATTCTAAAAGGAAAATTTCAAACCAAACCAAATATGCAGGGCCAAGAAGTCCTTCCAAAAGTGTCACACAACGATGTTAAAAGGATTACATGACTGTTTTCTGATCTGAAACTGGTATGGTTGGGCATTGAGTCACACATCCATCCATACAACCTTCTTAAAGAGTCTTTATGGCAATAATAACACATCACAATACTTTTACTCTCGTAAGTCATGAGTCATAATTTAGCTAACCACAAGAGATCATCAGGTCAACACAGACAGAGGCTGTTACTGGCACACATTATAAATATATGTGAGCAGGCCTGCAGGCTGGTAAAGAACAGATTTAATGTAAAGCCTGAACACTTCTAAACCTCCCTCCCAGCAGGGAAATTTCCCCACTTCTCACTGTGTTCATTGCAAAGCCATGATTAAGGGTTATCACTTTTTACTCCCACACAGATGGAAAACACAATTCAAGTGGGGTTTAGACAAATATGTGCTGTATGTACTGAAACAGAAATCAACTGCATTTCTGTTGGTAAAGCAAGAATACGAACAGAATTTAAAGGACAAGTCTGGTGGTATATTTTTTCTTCTTGTTAATAAATCCCATAAGCAGGACTTAACCTACACTACTGATAGACAGTATCTTATTCTTCTGTGCCATAGAGCTCCACTGTTTCCAAAAACTAAAAAAAGGCACAATCAAAACGTTCAGAAACTGTTCTGCTTGCAAACGAAGGAAGCGCTGCAGAGTAATGCACATGCAGCAGGTGCCAGCAATAACTTTCCTGAGTCAGTATTCAGCGTTATGTCACAAGATTAACATCAGGACCTGTCCTACGTGGAATTCTCTGAACACTTCCTGTGACAGGAGTTGGCTCCACAGCTGTGACCCACAGACAAAACCGCAGCAGGAAGAGCCTGCAGTCTCCAAGAGAGTCTGGTTATGAGCACGATCAAGAGCATGCTCCTCATTTCTTCGACATTGCCAAGGTTGTGCACCGTAGGTTCGTCCCCTGTGGTCAGACTGTCAACGCTGAGTTCACTGCATCATTCCGGGAGGCATCTGAAGTGACCTGAACTGTGGTGCACGCAACTTTTTCTGGCTGCACCAACACAACTATCATTCCCCCCTTGACCTGTTTGCTGGATGTGGCTCTCTATGATTTCCTCCCCCTCCCCAAAATGACATACAAGCTGAGGGATCGCCATTTTGACACAGTGGAGGAGATCCAGCATGTGTCAAAGATGTTACGTCACTGCACACAGTGACTACTTTGATGGGGATGACAGGTACAGATTTTGCTTGTTATAGGCTCAGTCTCTGAACTTTCTGATTGCACTTCATATCAACTGAATTTACATAACCACAATCCAATGAAACCAGCTGCTTATTTGTTCTGAAACCAACTTTCCAACCTCAGAATCAAGGGAAGGATCATTTGAGAAACTTCTGAAATAGAAAATCTGATATTCACACCCACTTAGGTATCTGAACTTCTCTCACGCCCTTTGTCTCATTCCTCACACAACTGCTTCTGTCACTTGTCGTGGCGGATTAATCATGACGGAGAATATAACGACAGGTTTTAGGAACACTTAATACAAACTACTTGTTTCAGACATACTGAACCAATCACAGTTTTATTGTTAGTTTCTATAACATTGACTACTACCACAGAAATATCAAACTTTAAAAAGTTTTCATTTCAAAAATGTATTATCAGCATTACTGTAGTATCAGCAGTCTGTCTAATTATATTGTCGGCCACAGACAGGGAAGAGAAGTAAGTGTAGTGAGAGACAAACTATAGTCAAAATGTTTTAGTCCTGGATTCACTGACAATAAAAAATGTTGCATAATAATCACCAGCCTTGACCTTTAAATCAGCTGATTCATCCTGGTCAAAAACAAACTAAACAATGAGCTTTCTAAAATACAGAACCTCTTCAAAAAACCTTATCAAACTAGCCGTTATACAAGATGCAACAACTGATTCAAACTGTTCTTTGACCAAAACAACATTCTATTATTATTCTTTCTTTTTTTTTATAACAGTCAGTTTAAAAGTTGGAAACTGGAAACTCCAATTACAGTCTGCACAGTGTTTGTCCAGTCAGGAGTAGGAAGGGTTCGTGTTGATGTCTGAGTGAAGGAGAGAGCTGTCAGTCATCTTATGTTCAGCCTAATGATGTTCGTCTAGAGCAAAAAAAAAACCCTTTCCAGACCACAACAGAATGAAAAACTGATCATATCATGATATTTTGGAGCCCAGGCTGTGTTTCCCTGTATCACACCATCACTATAAAACTGCATCCTGCCTCCGACAGGATACCAAGACATAAACACATTAGTATACTGCTGCATATTGTAATGCGCCCCTGACATTTCCTCCCAATTATTCACTAATGCTGCATCCACAGCACAATGTCTCTGCATTTATCACTGGAAATTGATGCAATTTATATTCATCTAGCACAATGACACAATACCACAGTATGGGAATGGATTCCCCACTTCAATGGAAACCACTGAGTGTGAATGGAAATGGTGAGATGAGATATTCAACAGGCTGCAGCAGCAGCTGAAACAGGAGGAGGACAGGAGCTGAAGATCTAAAGGCTTTAAGGGTAAATCCAGTCTGGATTTTTCTTTACTCATTTATTTTTTACATGTTCCTCCCTTTCATGTGGCTACGTTTACCTGTACAATTAAAAATATTTTAAAATCAGTTTACACAGGAATTCTTGTTTCAGCAGAGATTCAGGGACGACATAATAATAGTATGATCATATATAAATTAAGAGTTAGTTGAAGCCAAAGAGCACATTCTTCCACACTGAGAATCACTGAGCATGGATGGATTATGAGACAATGAGACTATGAGCACAGACACATAAAAGCCACCCCTGCTATAGCAGCAAGAGAAAACTTGAGAAATATGTTGGAACAGTAAACTTTTGATGTTTTGTGAATATGGTCTATGAAGCCAAGCAGAGAGAGAGAGAATGAGGAGAGGACTTTAACAAGCTTGGTGGAGGCCTAACAGGTGCCACCACTTCAGGTTAACGACCCTCCCTGACTTTGGTCACTGCAGGCAGAAAGTGAGGGGGTGTAGCAGTTTGACTAACTGGGCTGTTTGTTTCCATCCCATCATATCAGTTCCACAAATGTTTTCTGATGCTGCACAATATAACGTGTTGTTCACATGGCAGACTGAAAAATCTGTACCTGTTTTAAATGACAAACAATGGCTGCAGCCAGAATTTTAACTTGGACACGAGGAGCTATTTGTACGTTTTCGCTCTCGCTACATAGCCAGCGTTAGCTTGTAACATCAACATTAACTTTCAGTGACAGTCTAGAAAAAATATTGTGAGTTGCGCATCAAACTTCATTCCTGTACTTGTCAAGAACAAATGGTAGAAAGCAACACAGTGTTTTGCTTTTAGTTCTATCATATCCTCTACTGAACTTAACATGCTAACCAGCTAGCTCCAGCAGGTCTCTTTCTGATAGCGACTCACTGCATCGTCCAGACCAGTGACCACCACCACCACGATAAACCATGTTCAGCAGCAGAGAAAACTTAAAATAGCCTCTTTTCAATGTTTTATATTTTATCATAGTTATGTGTGAACTCCACCAACCCTAGTCACATGGTCATTAAAAGTGGAAAAAAATGACCAAATGTGGACTGAATAATATCTTCAGCTGAGTGTGGTGGAGAATATTCTGAGCGCTGTCATAATCAAAGCAGGGGGAGGGGGCTGCTCTGCCTTGGCATATCAGGCCTCAGCAGAGAAGACGAAGAGAAAAGAAAGAAAGCTCTAAATACAGTGTTTGACTGCGACACTGCTGCTGCTCTGACACCGCGGCCCCCAGATAAATTTGCAAAGTGTGTTTCCATCAAACATGACCTCACTGCTCGCCAATTATCTCTCCAGGACTGCATCATTTCAGCAGCAGGGGTCGACCCTGTCTGTCAGCCACTGTCTGTCCTCCGGGCTGACGGGGGCAGGGGGGATGTAAAAGCATGTCTCTATCGGCAAATAATCACTCCCAGAAAGCATGCAATCTGCAGGGTCAGAGGTCAAAACTTCCATAAACAGACGCCGCCTGGCTGTCAGGGGGTGGACCTCAGTCACCTGCGCCTCCGAGCGGATGAAAGCCTCTTTGCTTTCTGTCGGTGGAGCTGTTGTTTTCTGCCCGGTGACCGGAGCAGGTGGAGAGCTCGCTGTTTCGGCGCTGCCGCAGGCTCGACCTCCTCACACTTTTCACCAGGAGCAAATCTGTGTCTGTCACAACGCCCGAGGAGGCTAACAGACCGAACAGATTTCATCCACAAATATCTCAACCCTCTGGGTTAGATGATAAATGATCCTTTAAATTAAATGCTGAAGAACTTGCAAAACAACGGTTTAAAGCCCCTCAGGCAGCTTCCTGGAGGATACGTTTACAACACCCAGCACAACACAACAATATATGCAGTACACATGTACACTGATCAGCCACATTAAAACTTTTGAGCTGGTTTTAATGTTGTGGCTGATTTGTTTATATAATATCATTATTTTATATAGAAGTCAGAGATACTGAACATAGGCCGTCGCTCTGAGGAGCACGAATGTGCTCAGCAAAGTTCAGAACATTAGATCTTTCATTTCTCTCATTCCTGAAATTCCTGAGTCATTACAAGCAAAAGGGTTTATCCTCTGGAAACAATGAACACATCACCCTGCCCATTAGATTCAGGGATTTCTTAGAGGTTGAGACTTTACATTTCTATCACTCACTGGATGATGGACAATGGTTCAGTCCAAAGAAGCTCATTCCTGACCTTGAAAATAGAAACCAGTTGAAACAACAATCGTGCACACGTACAATCTTTATCTGGAGCTTACACAGTCTTCATCAGCAGGTCAGTTTTCTTTGACATTTATCTGTTGACATGCAAGCTCAGTATGATTTAATCCATTTAGGACATTTATACGCTAAAACTGTGATGTTGAGCCCAGTGCTGGGTGAATAAAAAGTCAGTTGCTGCTGTTGTTGTTGAGTTGTTTTCCACATGTGCCCATTATTAACAGAATGAATCATTAGACTCCTCAAAACAAATGATTTGAGTCGTTGCCATCTTTGGTTGGACTGAAAAGCTGCAGACTCCGGACTCTCGGTTTTCTGGAAGGTACTAGCTGGTTTGCATCATCACAAAAGCACTAACATCCAGTGAACATATTTAGAGCACTAATTATGGGTCGCCAGAGGAAAAAAAAGTGCAACCACACAACAGAAAGAGGATCAAAGAGCTTATTTACTGAGGAGTCAGCCTGCTTCAACAGTCTGACTGGAGGTAAGAAGATCAACAGTGTGCTTAAAGTCACGCAGCTCATCTGATGTGGCGCTGACTCGAGTGGGTAAGTAGCGGTTCACGGCCGTACCATTATCCTGCTGAGGGGCTGCTGGGTGATAATAGCCTGTTGCCCCAGCCGTGGGCTGTCGAGCCTTGTTAATACAGCTCTGAAGGTGGGCTAATTGGTGCTTAATTACTGTAGTCGGCCCACCAACAGTCAGCGTGAACAGCTGCACCCAGCTAAGAAACAAAAAGGAGGAAGAAAAAACCGGAGGGATGAATTAGCAACCAGAGACAGCGAAGCCATTCAAAGAGCGTTTGTTCTGTAATTGTGAGAGGAAGCAAGAGGAGGGAGAACACGCTACGGCAGCTCGTCGGGACAAATTGCAAAGATGTGAATTATAGATTTCCACAAGCTCTCCCTCTCTTTTCTTCTATGTACTCTCAGCCTTCAGAAACCAGCATCGCTCATGAAATGTTAAGAGGACAGATGGCAACAAAAACAGCACATGGCAAACAGGAGGGAGAGCCAGCGTGTAGACCTCAGCAGTTTGACTGAACATACATACAATAACAGAGCGAGGAGAGATTAGAGCGGCCCTGAACATCAGCAGATAAGACCAGGACCAGGAAAGAGGACGCCTTCATTTATCTTTTCCCCCCTCCATGTCTCTGATTACTGCACTCAGACACGTGTGATTATTCAGGACAATTTGAGGGGAAAGTGTTTATTTGGCAGGAAAGTGAAAGAACTGATGAAAGCGGTGAGTCAAAGGAGAGGGGCTGTGTCGCTAGACTTGTTGACGAGCGTTTTGATTCAGCATTTGATTTATGGCGTTTAAGAATGTGGTACTGTGGAAAAAATTGACAGTCTCCCATCAGAAAAGAAAAACCTCAGTATTCTTCATGGACACAGATATATGTATTAATATCTGTATTGCAAATGGCGGTCTAATTGTATGCATGCTCTGACAACTCTCAAAACGACCAGCCAAGGGTCACACAGCATTACATGTTATTACAGCTCCTATGGCAACCATTTACTGCAGAGAACATGCTGCTGCATTCGCTGTAATGAGAAATCCATTTGTGGACAAGGCAACAACAAAGCCCTCAATTACTGCCAGCACACTTCCAGTCAACTGAATGTACATTTCTCCAGCAGTAGCAGCAGAGCCCCCTCCCTCCACGGCCCCTCACCTCATATAAACTCCACAGTATTATTTCTGACAAGCCTGTCTTTGAATCGCATTAAAGACTTCCCAGATTATTATTACAAATGTAAAATTACATCAGCTCGTCCCCTGGCTGCTGGCGCTGTGATGTGCGCTGATCACTGCGTTCTCAAGAGCATCTTCCTTCGGATTAGAGGTGCCACTGTTCATAAACTCATCAAAGCACAGTGAGCGCCGAGCCTCTCAAAGATAATGAAAATGTGCCGACAATAACACAGAGGATTAGAACAGGACTGTGTGAGAGAGTTGGAGGGGCACTTCAGAAGAGGAAGAAGGTGAAAAGAGAAAGATAATAATGACAAATGCCTGTGGCAATTACATCACGTGTGATGTGGAAGATTGCTCGCAGGTTAATGCAGTGGAATGACGAGCTGGAGTTTCACAGGGCGAACCCCACCTCAACATGATGCAGGTGCTGCTGTGATGACGAAAACGAAGCAGGGGGTCAGCGATTCAATGAACAGGCCCGGATCAGGCTTCTGCAGAGGACTAATGATGGTGATGTTAATAACCACAGAGTGAAACTCAAAGCACCCATGTTGGAAATATTAACACTCTGCCAACACAATGATCACAACAGAAGGAAGAAAGAGAAAAGTTTTGTTGGCACTGTGTCACTGTCATCTATCTAACCATGGAGGTAATGAACCCATGACCTTTCTTCTAGCAGCATCCTCAAGAAAAATTCCAGATTTTTTCCTCCACTGTGTGACATGAACATGCACATGTACACAGAACTGTGTGTGTGGTTTGTCATCTGTGTCCATTTTTTAGAACATCAGGACCTGAAGAGAAGCTACATCATCATTAAGTTCTTGTATGGTAGAGTATGAATATTAGAGTCCCTAGAAGTCAATAATGGAGCTTTATTCTAGTTAGTATCAGACTTTGGGCTGTCCAGGACTCAAAAGGTTTGATTTTTGATTTATCAAGCAATGAAATGCTGGTTTATTCTTGTTTTTCAGGCATTTTTTATTAGTGAGATTCAAACAAATGTGGGTGGGTGTAACTTCGATTGAGCTTCCTTATTAGTGTTTATGTCGTAAACTTACCAGTTAATACGTGATCAGTGTGCAAAGACAGTTTAGACATTAAAATATTAGTTTTGGCCTCAGGCAAGATTCAGGCTGTATAAGTTTGTTTGCTGTTGGGCTGGACAAGAGCCTGCAGGAGTCAGTCGAGGCCTCTGGGTGAAATGGTAAGACAGTGATATACTACATACTTGCTTTTAATTGTGGACTTAATCCCAGAACCTCTTTTCACATGGAAAGTGCAGGGATGTCACACCAGAGACCAGGTTCACATCCAGAGTCCCACCTGTGGTTAAGACAACTAAAGATCTTTGGTTGAAGTCAAGGAAAGCTGGTGTATTTTTATTTATTTATTGTTCTAGTTTCAGCATTTCCTGTTTTATTTTGGTGTGTCTGACTTCTCCCTGTCACTCTAGATTTACACTTCCTGCCCTCGTGTGTTTCCCGCTCCTGTGATTGCCTGTCCTGCCCTGATGTGTTGCACCTGTGTCGAATTGTCTCCCTGCCCTCTGTGCCAGTTCGTCTTCGTTCTCCGTAAAAGTGTTCCACCTGATTGCCTGCCTGTGTGCCGAGCTATTTTTCCCAGTAAAGACATGGTATTTTTGGAAGCCTGTTTTGTTTCTGAGCCGTGCGTTTGAGTCCCTGCCTTATGATTACCAGTCATTACATCCCTAACATCGAAACAGTTTAATAATGCTGGAGTCACTTTGAGTGGATGTTGTACAGCAAGTTGGATATTTTTTAGAGAAAAAAACATTTCACTGACATGTTCATGATTAGCAACTGACCATTTAAATTTGATGATGAAAATGTAATCCATTTGCAATTACATTGCAGAATGTATCTGCTGTTATAATTACTTGATATAAATGGGATATTTCATGCAGACTTGTGTGGTTCTAGATCTCTGAATCGCTGTCCACAGCTCTGGGTCTGGTGTTATTCTAAATGATGACTGTTTCCCCATTTAGAAAAAAAATTAACGAACCATAATGTCAATTTAGTATATCAGATTGGTTATTCAAAGTAACACACTCTCCTTGCAGGCAGGAGAGTTATCAGCCCTTACATTGGGAATTACACTCATTAGTTTCATTGTTATTTTAGTCTTCTCACACCAAACACTTTAAATTACCCAAGGTGTGAAATGTGTCACACAGAGGAGGTTACCTCGCCATATAAGCAACGACCAAGGTGATGAACTCCACCACATCTCACTAACTTATTATTTCTATTTTCTATGTGTTGATACCTTGTGAGGCCATTAACTCCTTTATATCACGATGTATATTGTTGTCATGGCTACCTGCAAGTTAACATACCTTAAATATTAGATTCAACTATTAATTTAGAATGGTGATTAACTGTTTCAGGTGTGCCTGCAGCTTGTCTCCGTTTATTTATCCTGTACACAGATTAAATCTCATACGTTCGTCCCTGGCTCACGATGCTGACCACCTGCTGCTTCCTGTCTTCCATAGAGTCAGTGATTCAAATGCTAAGTAGAGGAGAAAGCAAGTGCTGCAGCTCTCAGAAGACAAACACACTCATTACACTGTGAGTTCGATAAAACAACTCCGACGAAACCATCCACTCGACAGACTCATTTCTGAGCGATCATGGCGAGGACAAGGGCCAAGGTGGCGAGAGCGGCTTCTGCTTTTGTCTCCTCTCATTTCCTCTGAAAAAAGGCAGAGAAAGAAAAAAAAAACAGACACTCAGAGTGGGATAGTCCCAGCCATTAACTGCCGGCTGATTGCTTTGTGCAAAAGGTGCCCGAAGAGTGAGGGGAAGGAAATTAGGGAATAATGGGGGGGAGTAATGAAAGAGGATGAAAACTGGCAGCCCGGCTCAACAGGCACAGCTGAAAGAAAAAGAAAGAAGAAGAGACAGAAAAAGAGCCTGAATTAGAATAGTGATTCTAATTCTCAGACACTAAACTACAGAGGGATGACCAGATGCAGTCCAGATTTTCAAACATTTACTCCAGCGTCCCATTTTTTGTTGCAAAATTGGACTGAATGGAAGGTGATTTGAGGTAGGAAAGGTTTAGGTAAGCTGTTTTTTCTCCCCCTCTCTCTCTCACAAAGACGCATTTTGTTTGCTGTCTTATCCAAACTTGCTGAAGTGCAGGACTTTAACGTATAATCAACAGCCCTCACTGCCAAACAAGTTCACACAAGGCTGATGAAGCCTATCAGCACCAGGTAAATCTCTGTGTATCACTGGGTTTTAAATCAGGCATCTGTGCCAACATTACTGCACGATATGTTTTACATCATCCAGCAATGACTGGTTTGTCAGAGCTGAAGATGCAAACAACCGTGTAGCACCGGAGACGGAGTACGCTACAGCAAATAGGAGTATGGTGTGAAAACCCGGTAAGCGTCCATGGAAAGTATCTGATGCTCCAGACAATAATGAAACTTAGCGTTCAGATGAAGGATTACAGTATTAAAGAAAGAAAGCGATCAACAGTGAGGACGTTCTGCAGCGCAGACACACAGACTAATATTTCAGCTACGAACAGACTTTAACAGAACACCATTTCTGAGAGTAGGCATTGCTTTGAGTCACACTGCTTTACTGACTGCAGACAGTCAGTCCAGCCTTTTTCAGTAAGCACACACATACTAAGTTAATCTGTCATGGTTTGGTTTGTATTACACCAGCTTGCTAACGTTAACGCTGATTCCACTATATGTCACACAACAGAGAGGTGGAAAACCCCATTGATCCAACTTTGGAGAGCATGAATTTATCATTGCAAAATAATAAGTTCACACGTTCACGCGTCAAAACAAATACCAAGGACATATGTAGTGATTCTATAGCTGGAATGAATATTAATTTCAGTTGGACCAAAATCTAAGTTGCAAACACCTGGTATTTTTGAGGCTATAATTCTTTTCATTCATGGTGGTTGGCTCTTCCTAATGGCTGCTCAATTCCCTCCTCCTCCTCCCTCCTTCCACCTCCCTCTGCAGGTTTAAATTAGCATCCCATCTCCTGCACTCCAGCGCGTGATAACACATCTGATCTGAGCCGGCGTGGAGTCAGAATACTAAATGTGTGAGTCTGTGTGTCGCTCTGAGGAACAGCAGAGCACTGCCAACCATGCTAGGTAATCTCTCACCTCCCTCCTGCCCCCACCTCCCTCTGCATCTCACTCCCATCTCCTCAGCCTGCTCCAACACACTGCAAAAAATGGCCATTTTAACAATTCAGGCTATTATTGAGTTGTAAAAAGGCCCATTATATTATAGGGAGTGTGTAGAAATTATTAATGGGGGAGATAAAGGAGAAGTTTATGTTGTTTTTCCTCTTTTCTTTTTGATGGGAGGAAGATAGTCTGATATTTTTAAAGAGAGAGAATGGGTTTGTATCTTCCTTTTTACACCCAAGGTTTACATTTTATTTCATTGTAAAAGCTCGCTTCAAAATGGTGCTTTTGTGTGCGATGTGGATCATAAATGTGTATTTTGCCAGTTTGCAGAGGAAAATTCTTTCTCCAAAGTCATGTTTGGAGAAAACAGAGAAAATAATAATACTAATATGTACATTTGGAGAAACAAACTAGGAGTGGATATACACTCACATTTATTAGTGAGCGTCTCTACCTACATGACAAGGAGAGTCAAATGTTGTTTGATGTTATTTATTAACTGTCATCTTTTTTCAAGATACACAGAAATGCTAATTGCAAGAAATTATCTAAACTAAATTTGGGTGAGGAATTATCTTCATCTTATTGGCTGATATTTTTCCCAGGTCTTGGAGGGATAATAAGTCTTTAAAGGCTCAATAATGGATGAAATAAGCTGTTAAGATGAACATTTTCAGCAGTGCAGCGCTAACAAGCAGCTCAGGGAACACTCACAAGGAGATAGAAAATCAACTGTTTGATTTACAAAATGCAGCTCTTGGAAAAGATGGAGCCATTATGTGAGCTGGATGAGTGTGTGAATGCATGGAGCGAGAGGAGAAGGAGGGTGGCAGGGGTTAAGGTCGAAGCAGGAAGAGTGTCGATATCACAGCAGCAATTACTGCTTTATAAATGGGCCCCGTGTCGCTGTGAATGAGCAGCTCCATCAATCTGTCCTGACAGCACGCTCCTTAGCCCGTCACTCCTCCTTCTGCCTGCAATCTGTAGATTTCAACTTAGCCCAGAAATTGATAATCCGATTCAGGCATAACCT
Organism: Lates calcarifer; assembly: GCF_001640805.2. Classification (NCBI taxonomy): domain Eukaryota; kingdom Metazoa; phylum Chordata; class Actinopteri; family Centropomidae; genus Lates; species Lates calcarifer. The sequence continues at coordinate 24,813,430 of NC_066840.1, read as the reverse complement.
GGTTAGCTGCTGAATGTGCTGGAGGAGGAGGAGAGGACGCTGCAGCAGACTGCCAGCTCAGCTCAAACACACCAGGCCAGAACCCACTGCTCAACACAAATACACACAATGCACGATGGTCTCTGCAAACACACAGACTGTTTAAATGTCTTAAATTATGTTTTGGAACATCAGTATGTAATCTTTTTGTGGAGATGATTAATTTCAGGAAAAGAGGTTTTTTCTGCCTTAGGTAGTTCTGTGGTTGAAAAAATTATCTTATTCTGCTCGTTGTGACAATATCCTTTTTACTACATGTCTAAAAGTACATTGACCCTGTCTGATAACTGTAGATGTGATCAGCTGCCTCCTCTGGAAAGGCGTTCCACAAGATTTAGGAACCTGTGTGGAATCTGAACAATCCACAACTGCACATTATGCAAACCATCTATAGTTTAATATAGTTATGTTTCCGATTTCCCCTCCTTTCTCTCCATATGCACACTCCCACTCTACTGATCATTGAATTTGCAGCGTCTCTCCCCGCCTTTCTCTCTTTGATTTTCCATTCACAAGGATCACCAACCCACGCCTCTGTGTTGGTCATATCATGAAAAGAAGACAGAATGTGGCAGATCACTTTGAACTTCAGGTTTACATGTCTGTCTGCTTTTGTTTTATAATTGTATAGAATTATATTATATAATCTTATGTCTTTTCTGCCTCTAAAGAAGAGAGCAGACCTGTGTAGCCTCTCTCTGTTGCAAGCTAGAAACTCCAGCGCACAAAAGCCACTGCTAGCATAACCCAACTGAATCTCTGACTAAACTGCCAGGGGTTCTATAAGTGGATATTGCACTGGGGTAAATTATACTGTGGGTAATTTAGACTTTGACATGTAGGCTTTGATACAATGGTGCAAAACTACATCGACTGAGCACTCTTTTAAACTGCTTATTTAGTTGTTTGAAGTCCAGAATCATATAAGGATCATTTTTATGCATAAAAGCAGCAAATTGTCATATTGGAGAAACTTTCTTTTTTATCTAATAAATGCATAAAATGCCCTGAAAATGATTATGTGAAAAAAGAAAAGAAAAAATAGGCATCCTTTCAAGCAGACGCATTCATGCTCACTTAACACAGTGGGGTAGGAGCTGTCTTTGACTATTCTGGTTCGCCTGGTCTCCTTATGTGATAATGCTTCTATAAACTCAACCCTGTAATTCACAGTCAAGTAATATTCATCTTTTTTGTCGGGTTGACCTGACCCTTTAGAAAATGTATGTTGAATGAATATAATGTAATGAACAAGGTCTTTAGTTCCCCAAGTCTTGGCAATCAGAGGAATGATAAACATTTTAACCAAGAATCATCAACAACTAGTCCAACAATTATTCTTAGTCCCAATAGTTTAGGATCTATTGATATATTGAGTCAATCTAATCTTATTCCATTACACAATGTGTTTGAGATCAGAGCTGCAACACACATGCTCAGCAAGAAACACAGCTTCCACAAGCATCATGGGAGACTCCCAGTGGACGGCGTTAGTTTATACTATAAGGTTTTTCACCACTGGGGACAGAAGGACAAAATACAAAATCAGAGACAGTCATCTTTCAACATGTGGCTCTTGATCAATGAGATTCCTGGATCACAATCAGACAAAGCATGAATGAGCAGTCGCTGGCACTAAAACTTGATGTATGAACACACACACACAGACTGAAGTGGTGTAATTCAGCAGCAGATCAACAGTCTGAAAGCGATTTCACCTCTGGGCTCTTCATGTGTGTTTTTAAAGACTCAATTACCCAGCAATCCTATTGGCTGTTAATCCTTGAAGCTCCATTCATTCAGTTTAGGATGAGAGCGCCGCAGATCAATACTGAACTATAAAGGCTCGGCCCGCTCCCATTCAGCTCTGAGTGCAGAATTAACACTCGTCTCACTGTGTGTGTGTGGTGTGTGTGTGTGTGGTGTGTGTGTGTCTAAGTCACACTCAAGTTTATGTGAGTCTTGATACTTTGAGTTTTTATAGTCTTTATAACATTACAATTCTGCTGATGAGCTGTAATAAACATGTCCCACAGATATCTCAGGAAAGCTGTGAGCTAAATGAGTTAATTGCCTGAAACTGGTGTGAGGCTTTTATTTCTCCAGTCTGTGGGAAAATGTCACAAAGTCAACAAAAAGGGCTTGTTTGTCCGCCGCTTTCCAAAACGACCAGAATGAGCTTTCAACACATCAACATGATGACGCTGTTTGCTGGAGACTGACCTATTGACGTTTTCGAGACTTTCCTCATGGAGATGCTGCTGAGACTGATTATTTTATCTATGTGACGTTTTCAAGTGAAGAGAACACAAGTTTACTTTTGAAACGTGGTCTTCAGCCCCAACTGATGCTGACGTGACATCACCTGAGGACATTTATCAGGAGATTATAAAAGACACTGAAAAAGTGATCAGTAATGAAAAAGATGTGTCAGCAGCAGCTCCAGACAGACATTTGAAGCAGCATTTGTTTTTGTCGGATCCGTTTGATCCCAAATTACTCCACGAAAATCCAGGGCTCTATTTTTACTGACCCAAATGAACAAGCTCTACCTAAATGAACCAGACTGAATGGACGAACACACCTGAGTTCATTTACCTCCCCCACACAGGTTAGGTGCGAACACAGCCTAAAACTCAATAAAAATGTCCCAGCATGCTCCATTCTGACCTCCTGGATGGTGCGAGCAGAGTGTTTGTTCTCTGGCATCGATGAAGTGAATTAACAGCAACAGTCAGACAGGAGCTGCTTCTCTCCGGCACTGAAACATTATGAATATCTGTCCATACATATGTATGTTGACAAATCACCACCTCTGCAGCCCTCCAGATGCTGCTGCCGCCGTAATGACATGCAACACGATCAGCTCTGTATATTCGTCTTATTGCGTATCGGGTCTCCATACGCAGGCTTGTTCTGCATCCCATTACATGGCAGCCATGCAGAACATGCATCACCTGACTGACAGTATATGCGGAGCAGCGTCTGCAGCCAGGAGCCCTGCTGCTGCCAGGACACAATTAGCATCAAGCTGAGCCACAGGATGCTAACTGCTGGCTCCAACACAAATATGCTTTTGCACAAAGATAGCTGAGAGGAGGAGGAAGAGGAAGATGATGGGGAATTTCTTGTACATGTCACAAGAAATGAATCCTTTCATTACCTCTGTGAGGAAAGACTGAAATCACAGCTTTTTTTGTTTTTCAAGTGACAAGTGATGAAACTAATTTTAGAGAATAATCACTAAATAAACATTTAGTGCAGCTTCCACAGAATTAAATTAGAAATGGGGTTCGTCTCAGGTTAGCCTAGCTTAGCACACAGACTGGAAGAAAGAGGTGAATTGCTAAGCTAACTCCATAAAAAAACAAATGAAAAAGAAACAGAAAAGAAAAACTTCCAGCTACACCAATGTGCGAGCCTGAAAGCTGCACACTCATGAGAATATTTTTTGCAAGTGGGAACATTTTGTTTTGTCTGCTCCTCACTTTTTCAAAGGACTGTTTAAGAGTTAAGACCTAGCTTTGTGGATGAAGGGGAAATTCATATAAATCATGCTAATACTGCGCTAGCCATGTCCATCATAGAGATTAGGGAAACAGAAACTCTAGTAAAACCACAAGTGTCGGCAAGTAGGGCAAACTCCAATTTTACATAAATCGTTTCAAACACTGAATCCAGAGGAAACACAGAAATTAGCCTCCTGGATTAGTCGGCACAACACATGAAAAATTAGACAGTCGGTGTTAGATGTGGTTATGATGCTTTAGGTTATTGTCAGGAGCATCGTGTGTAGGCATTCTGTGTATTTGTGGATCAGGAGATCCAGAATAATTCAGTTGCACAGTCCTGTTTGTAATTCGGTGTAGTTTAGTTTATCAATTTAAATCGTTATAAATGTTCTTCCACAGTCCCTAGAGCTTAACTAAATGCTTCAAACTTATTTTCTAGCCGGACAACTGTTCACAAACCCAAATGATTCAATGTACGATACAAAGTAGAGGAAATGCTGCAAATCTACATACTGAAGTAGCTGGACCAGTTAGTGATTCATCAAAACTGTCTTTGATGGATTATCTGTTGATCAACTGATCTGTCATTTTTCTTTCTTCTACTTCTCTTCCTGCTGCCTCAAACATCAGAGCTGTTGTCTAATGAGAGAAGAGCTTCAGTGTTTCTCCCTCCACCTCCACAAAGTTTCATATCAACAAATTAAACAATGTGTAAAATCCACTTTCAGAGAATTACATTTTCCTACACAAATATTTCACCAAACACATAGACTGAGTTTCAATATAGAACCAGCACTGGGTAAAAACACACACACACACTCACACACACCCCCTCCCAGTGACAGTGTGGACACGTTGTGAAGACAGAGGAACCCAGCTGGTCTTCCTGCCGTCTGTAGCGAGGACGAGCAGCGGAAAACAGACGGCCGGTGAGCGGTGGGGGAAACAGAGGGAGACGCCCTCCGGTGGAGCGGCCGTCCCCCTGCCTCCGTCCCACCTTCACCTCGTCCGTGTGTTCTCGCCGCCCGTCGCCGTGGTGACGGTGGAGGCTTGTGGGCCGCCGGCTGACGGCCGGTGGGAGGATTAATCGCCGTCGGATGGCGAGGCATCTGCTGCTCACTCGCCACCAACTGCTGCTGAAACATGATTAAATGGCCTCTTCCAGCTAACATGTGGAGCCGCCATGGCTGCCTGCCTGTCTGTCTGACTGACTGTCTCACTGCTCCTCTGCACTACTTCCTTACTGCCTTAGTTCTACCCTGTCTCACCTGCTTTACTAACTGACTCTCTTACTTCCCGATCTTATTTCCTCTCCCTTCATGTCTGTCGGGCTTATTTTCTTAATGCCTGTCTACTTGTTTGATTAGCTGACTTTCTCTTTGTCTGCCTGTCTCTCTCTCTTAGTACTGCCTTCTTCTGCCTGTATTGTTTTACTGCCTGTCTCCCTGCATTGGTTTCAGGCCAACCACACCGTCTGTCTGTCTTTCTGCCCAGTTTGTCTTCCTGTCTGTCTCTCAGTCTCACAGCACTTCATTTTCATTTTAAAGGTCTTGTTCATTCACTGCCTGTCACTCTGCCTGTCTGCCTCCTTTTCTACATGTTTTCTCTCCCTGCCTGTCTCTCTCTCTCTCTGCCCTGCAGTAGCTCCTGGTGTTTCAGAGTAAAGGTCTTGGTCATCCTCACAACACATTTCATTTGTAAAGAGCTGCCTGTCTCCCTCCCAGCATGACTCTCTCTGTGTCTGACTGAATGGCTGTCTACTATGATACTGCTGCCTGTCCAACACCTGCCTGTCGTCTTACTGTCTCTGTGCTACGTTGCTGTTACCCGAGATGCATTTCATCCTTGTTTTTCAGTCCCTTCACTCGTCTCAAGTGCTACCCAGGCTGAGTAATGGCTTGCCTTTCACAGGCTTTAGGCACGCACTCACGACCCAGCACTATATTATATTCCCTTCTGTTTTATCGGTGAATGAAAGTGAATGTGTGGATTCTAAAAGTTGGAAAATGCTTTTAGCATTCAACATCCAGACACTGACGTTGGACCAAAGCAGCTGCTAACATGCTGCTCTCACTATGCAGCCTGTGTAGACATGGTGCCGTTAACTACATGGTTGCCTGCTTCTCTTACTGCCTGTTTCTGCCTCTCTGGTTGACCGGTCTGACTGCCTGTTTATCGCACAGTCTGGCCACCTGCATGGCTCTCTGCCTGCCAAGCTTATCTTCGAGCCCTGATGTTCTCCAAAAATGACACAGACCCTGACAACAGCATACGTGGATCTGTAAATACTGTGTGTTTCTGAGCAGTCGTTCTATATGTGGACACCAGGAATCACGCTGGGGAACTTTTGAGAACACGAAGACGTGTCCATGTGCAGTCCACACTCCTTATGACCATGTGAAGGCATAGTATGTTAATGGTAACCTTCTAGCTGCAGAGATGCACAGTGCCATCTCCCTGTCTGTCTTTCTGGTCTCTCAGTGCTGCAGCAGCTCTGTGTTTCATAGTAAATGTCGCTCCCTTCCTGTCTCTCTGTCTGTAGACAAAGACAGGCAAAAGACTCCCAGTGCCAGTCTCCCTCTCAGCGCTACCTGTCTGTCTTTTTTGCTGTGATACTCCTCCCTCCCTCTCCACCCTGCGGCAGCTCCCGATGTTTGAGTCTAAAGGTCTCGGCCGTCCTCAGATCACAACATGTTTCCATTTGTTCTAACTGGCCTGTTTCTGCTCTCTGCAGCTCGACGCACTCAGCTCTAAACTGTCTGCTGTTTCACCTGCAGAGAGTCTTTCTGTTCTTGGCAGCTGACCGTGTGCACAGCCTGCAAGGAGTTTACAAAGACACCAACACCGCTTCCCGATGTACAAGGAGAGAACACGTCTGTCCTGGTGTAAACTGTCAGGGTCAGAGGAGTTTTTACACGTTTACCTCAGCTTTCAGTGATGGCTTATATTTACACATAGGCTATCATCAGTGACATTATCTAACAAGTCTCAGCGTTTCTGCATCTTCTAATTAAGAGTTTTTCCCAGGGTGTGTCTGAATGCTAAAAAAAATCAATCTTGTTGTGACAAGAGGTTTTAGACTAGTTCAAAAGAAATAAATATATAGAAACAAAGTTAATATAATAAAGGAAAATTCAGTTTAATTCTAACTGATAGTTATTTTATCAGTAATAATAATCAGTAATTGTTCTTATCAAGTTAATATCTGGGATCTAGGGAAAACACAAAATGAAGACTGACAGTTCAGGGAACATGAACAGCCCAATGACTTTATATAAAGACAGAAGATGTTTCTCCACCTCCTCCCACTGTACAAAAAGCAGCCAAAATGTCCCAGCATTGCCAAAAATGATTGTTTTTGCCAGTGGAGTCTGGTAGTGATATATAGTGATGTTTCTGGTTAAACCAAGAGGATCTTCCTCTTTAATAAAAAGCTCTGTCTCTGTAGGAATCCTATCCATAATGTTGTCAGACACATCACTGGGAAAAAGCAAACAGTTCAGTAGACGTACTTTGATGCAGACAATTTCCCATTGGATTACATTGCAAGGTGGTGGTTTCTGCTCAGTGCTGCACTTGTTCCAAAGATTTTTGTCCTATCAATCATTTACCCAAAAACATGGGCAAATCATAGTCATGGTTACAACAATAGAAAAGTGGTTAAGGTTGTGGAACAGTTGTGGATAAATACTCTTCGTACTACGTCACCTGACTCCCTCCTTTACTCCTGTCATTATTACTGAGGCGATCACCAAACAACAAAACATAACTATGGGTCCTAACTGCTGCACAGTCCTATGGGGTAATGTGTTACAAGTCTCAGGTGTTTGGTTAATTCACCTGCCGAAGAAAATTTTCCTCTACATGTTTTCTGTTAAGATTATCCTGAAATGCTATCCTGTGATGTTAGTGATGTCTGATGTTTTACAACACAGATATGATGTAGGTAAAGATCTGTCTGCTGCTGTTTTACTGGGCTCGACTCTTCGGTTTGGATCTTTTTTATTTCCCTGCATTGTCCCTGAACTACATTTTAGCGTAATTGTGCTGGGAAAAGTTTTAATAAAACCCAAAATGGTGTTTCGCCAGTAAAAAAAAAAGTGTCCTTTTTTTCTGTATTATCAAGGATCAGAGCAAAGTCTAATGCCTAACTCTTCGTGCTCTGACAGTCCTGAGATTTCTTTACAGGCAGCCAGTTCCAGCACAGAAGGCGGCCAAGGACGAGCTGGTTAGCAGTCTTGATGTGAGAGCAATCTACAGTCACTCTGATGGCGACATAAACACTTTTAACAAGGAACCTTGAAATGTTCTCAGAAAACATGCAGGTTTTTTTAGTTTTTTTTTTTTTTTTGACTTTGTCCTTGCCTGAGCTGAGAGCCTGATCCACACCACAGAAGACACCTGCCACAGCGAGGTCAACGCCCCCAGAAGCCTCCATGCCATTAAAACCCTCAAGCAGAAACACAAAGAGGCTGCCAAGAGCGCACTCGGCACATGTTTAAAGGGTACGCTCTGTCCAGGTTTGGTCAGAGAAGGCGCTTAGTTCAGGGTCAGAGAATGTGTACAGTAAAGCACAACAAAAAGCTCAGACTGAAAGACATTCAAATTTTGAACCTGAGAAATTCAATTCACAGAACTCCTCCGTATGTGTCCTAACACAATTTTGAATCATCGAGTCAGTCACTGCATATGAGTCAAACTAGAATAATATGTAAACACCAGCATCTTGATCTATGTCTATCTCTCAGTTGAGGTCCCCTTATATAATATTAAGTCTGATCCCGACTGCATTTCATACGGTATGGTACAACACAGTGAAAACATGCTGCTAATGTCTATGCTAAATGCTAAAACTCGATTTACACCGGAGGCAAAAGGTTATATCTGAAACGGCATGTATTGTGTGAAATTAGTCCATATTATGTTTAATTATATTTCTATTTTAAGTAATTGTGCTTATGTGCTCTCATTTCCTTTGTTATATAGAGTGAGGATGGGAGATACCTTGTCATTAGCCATAAGGAGCCCACGGCACTGAGATAAGTAGCTGACACTGTATAGTAGCGATTGCGGTGAGCAGAGGGTTTACAGTGGAGATGTACTGTTCAGATTTGCGTTACTGAAAACCAGCAGATTAATGAGACTTTCTTTAACCTGCTTCACGTTGTCGGCACTATCATCAGTCTCCACCGGTATCATAAGCTCCATGTGGTATATATGTATCTGTAGCCCAGATGTGAAACTACATCTGTGAGTAGGAACACACGAGCCAACTGTGTACATGTTGGCTTTGTGAGATATACAATTTCAAACAGTATCTCTTGGGAGACACTCACAGCATTGCACTCAGTTTTTCACAGGGAGAGTGAGGGAAATATTTGTGTAACAAATGAAAAGAGAGAACTGAGAGGAAGGTTCAAACCCCAGCTCCTTTCTCAGCTCCTCACTCCTGATCAATCTCAGTGTGAAGTGGGTGTGAATGTTGGTGGTGATGGGCTCTTGCTAAGAGCCCAGCCATCACTGTGTTTACAATACAAAAGGTTAGAAAAGAAGTGATAGAACTAATAGACGGGTAGACTGGTACATAAACAGCTGTTAATGGTTACGTTAGCCATGTAGAGATAGCAAAGCTTACAAATAGCTCTGTTAGTCCAACATCAGAAAGATAAGGACACTGTCCAACCACCTAAAAATCAGGTCTAACAAAGTATACTGGCATCATAAAGAGTGCTTACTTTGATAATAAAAAGATGGCGTAAACATACCAATGTGACACCTGGCAAACATGAAATTAAGTCGTACCAAAACAATACTCCTTCTAACATGGTGCTAAATACTAATGACACCCACGTTATCAACATGCTGCAAACACGACACTAAAACAAAGTTACCATGAGTGAAAATGACTCAAATTACCAAAGCACTAATTTAAAAAACAACAGATTGGTCAGCCTAATTCACAAGTTCACCACAACATGTGTGTAATCGCACACCTACATGTACATACTGATTTAATATAAGGTTATTTTCAGTACCGATATACTGTATGTTCTCTATAGAAACACCGTGCCTCATCAGTACATGGTGTTATCTTGCTCTGTCAGAGTACAGTTTATTACCATGCACCGTCACTGTACTACGGCTCTAGTTTAAGTTTAGTTTCTACTCATGATTTACATTTATGATTTGGTATTTTTTGCTTACATACCTCTTTGAGAGTACCTTTATCGTTTGCTTCATGATTAGTATACATCCATCCCTCCATCCATCTATTCATCTGCCTCTGAGCATCACACTTCACTAATTACAGACTGTGACAGATTCAGCTGTGTATCATCTCTGATATGGTTGAAGACTGACACATGTGTAGAAACTGAAGTGTATCTGTTTTGTCACACAGAACAAAACCTGCCTCTGTTGTAGCAGCTTTGGTCCTGTGGTCTTGTCACAGTACAATGAGCAGTGACTGGAGGCCGCAGTGTGCCTTCGCTGGTATTGAACAGTGACTCTGTGTTTGTGTGTTGATGGAGAAGCTGAAGCTGCTTCTGTTGCTGCTCTGTACAATAAATCACGGAGGATCAGCACGTCAGCAGAGCCCACCAATGTAAAGCAGAGGCCCCCCCCCACCTCCCTCTCTCTGTGTCTGTCCATCATACCTGCCTTCTCCTCTCTCCATCCTTTCATCCTCTCTGCTCTCTCTGCAGCAGGCTGAGTGGGCAGCAGCAGCAGTACCAGCATCGCTCTCCTCTTCACGCCACTCGATGGGAGCATGGCGCCCCCCAGAGGCGGATCCTCTCACCATACCACCACCTCCTCCTCCTCCTGCAGCAACGGGGCACATCATGAATATTTCACCAGGTTTAACTCCACTTAAAATATGCATTCTAATTGGACCTAAGTGCCACAGTTCCACTCTAAGTAGCTTTCCGGATTTTTTCCTCCCACTTTCCTCTCTAACTGACACATTTCATATGCTTGATATATTTTCTTAATGTTGCTTACTAATCTGTTTCTTCGTTTTACTGAACTTTGCTGAACCTTTTTAGCGTTTCAGAAGCCTTCTGATTCTCAGTGGCATCATGTCGTGCAACATGGAGGCACTGGGGAGACAGGGATCCACCTGGCTCACAGCACAGACACGCTCAAGGCTAAAGTGATTTTTTTTTTAAAGAGAGAGAGAGAGAGAGGACGTGTAAGGCTTCATCATATGCATAAGTAAGTGGTTGGACTTGTAGGGGAAAATTAGATTTGTGTTTCTAAACAACATTTGCTGGCTGTGTTTACCATTATTACTGATGTAAACTACCTCATTGAAATCTAGTTGCTATGTTGTGTTATTTTCTGTATTAAATAGCAGGTTCTTGTGTTAGTGGGTCTACACTGAAGGTTCCTACACACTAACCTGAACATTATGTAATGTAGAGGCGGTTATAAATTGGATCTGCCAGTTTCTCACATGTTTTGGTTTTTTTTACTTTGAGCATCCTGCCTTTCTCTCTCTTCCCTGTCTTCTCTCTTATAAATAATAATAATCCTCAGTTTTAAAAATGTGACAGTACATGAAGCAGCAATTCAGCTGTCATTCTGTTAATTACAGCATTGATGGCTTTACAGAATAGTGTTTACTATGAAAATGTGTTAGCTATGGTGTTTGCATGCAAGCTAACTTAAAGGAATAGTCAAACTTCTTAGGAAATACACTTATTTTTTGTGGTTGTTCATTGTTGTTTTTTTTTTTTTTTTTTGTAGAGATTTAAATTATTAAACTGCAAATGGTCTTGTGTCTGTACAGTTAATATTAAACTAGAACCAAGAAACATTAGCTTAGCTTGGCAAAGACTAGGAGCACAGGGGAACAATTAGCCTGCTTCTATCCACACAATATAACATAACATTATAACACATTATATCTTGTTTGTGTGATTTGTATAAAAGTGTAAAAATGACAAGTTGAGCTAGTTGTTTTCCTGTGCCTCCAGTTTTTGCTAAATTAAGCAAATAATTTCTTAGCATTAGCTTCATGTTTCATATACAGACATGAGAGTTTCTCACCAAACTCTAAGCAAGAAGGTTAATAAAAATATTCTCAAAGATTTCAAACTGCTCTATGTGTTCTGCTATGCTACATTAAAGTTGTTTTTTTTAAGTACTAATAACAATAACTTTAGCCTCTTGAAATGGCTAACAGCTACTTTAGCTAACATTACTCACTGTGCTCGTGTATTTGACGTATTGTGTGATATAATGCAGTTAACCGTGATGTTAAATGTTCACTGTTTTACTCACAGAAAGGAAAAACTGCGGGAAGCAGAACGAATCGCTCAACATCCTCTTCACCGCTCCTCGCTCCTCGTAGTAAATCCGTCACCGCCAGCCCTGCGTCCTGTGGTCAATATAATCTGCACATGCGCAGTAAAACATACTTCCTTAAAAGCTAGCTAACGTTAGCAAATGATAGTGGAAACAGGGCTTGGAGTTAACGTTCCGGCTCACCGTGTACACTTTCTAGTACAAATTTAGTTTGTGCTCAACACTTCCATTAACATCATTTCATGTAATCATAAGTGAGACTTATATATCTATAAACATGCTAGACATACATGTAAGTAACTCGGTGTGGTTACGTAGTTCTGCGCATGTGCATACCGGATCGTGCTTCCGGGTACGTACAGCGCACTCATACCTGCTAGCTTATATACAGGAAGTTTATTTGTTTACACTGCTGGTAGCATGAGTAGGTGGTGGGCTGATGGTCACTCAGTGTTCACAGGAAATGGCGCTCTCAGTGTTCACACAAGGACTCGATGTTCCAGCAGAGAACAAAACAAGTGCCCTGTCATTTGCAAAAGAAACTAAATGAGGGAGCAGGGTCCAGTTTTGGTGCATTAGCAGGTGCAGTGCATTTACCTTCCACTACAGCCCTGGACACACTCTCTGACCACTCAGCTGAGTAACAACATATTGAGAGCAGGCTGCATCTGAATTCAACATTCTCTGGAAGAGCATCAGGTCACATCTGATGAGGATGAGTGTTTATCCAGCAACAGCTCTGGCTTTGTAATTCCACAATCATTTCTGTAGATGGGAACTTCATTTAGTCCTGTTTTAATAATAATTCTGTGGAAATCGTGGACCAGAAAATGAAGTGTCACAGAGCTCTACAGGACGTTACGCAGGCTGATGAGGAGGAGGCGGTTTTTGGCTGATGCAATAAAAAACATCCTGCAGTTCACAGGATGTGTGGAGCCCACACAAATAATCATAAAATCTATATGAACCACAGTAAGAGCATGTGCCAGCCCATCATACAGTACAGGTGCATCAGCAGGATCGAAGATACACTGCAGAATTAGATTTGTGGCTACGATGTTTGTAGTTTTACTCAGAGGAAAATAGATTATTGAACAATTTAATGGAAAATATGAAGTGTAGTGTCCAGCCAGGACACATCACCAACCTGAGATGGGCACTTGAGGTGGAGCTGCATAAAAACAGACTTTCTTCAGTAATAACCAATGAAGATTAAGAGCCTTTCATAAATACACACACAACAAGCTGTGTATATATTCATATATGAATCCACACCCTGTACCAAATTCATGAGCTGGCTTTGTGCTGCGACAGGAAACAGGAAAGAGACAAACACAAAGTTGAAAGAGCATTACTGTCCCCGTCCTGTTTCCTAGAATCACTTTCATAAACAGTATTGCTAAACTGTTTTCCCCAATGCACTGTTGTGGATAAATATTACAATGGACTGGATTATATTCAGAGATGTTTGGACTGAAAGAAGGACTCAGAATAGCTGGAGTGGATGGTCGGAGTTTATTTATATTTTAGAAAAACTCTGTGTGGAGTCATTGTGAACTAAACAGGTCTAAACAGAACCAGAAAACAGTTTAATAATGCTGGAGTGACAACAGATGGATCAAATATTACTACACACTGTCTGTGAACATTGATTGCATATTAGTTGTATGTAAACCAGGAAAAACAGATGCAGACTGAAAGCAATGAAATGTGATGGCCACACTGTGTACCTGCATGTGATCTGTAGGTTTAAGATGTAAATGGTAAATTTAGTTTAATGAGTCACAACCACACAACTCCACCAGTCACAACATTTTAATACACTTCCTTCCTTCCTTAGAGTTACACACACCTCTGTCACCCACACACACACACACACACACATTCTCACACACTCCAAACTTCAAGCTTGCTTTGTTCCATCAAACACACACACACACACACACACACAGAGGGAGTCCACAATGATTTGGAGTAGAAAAAGACTCGCTGCTGGTTTCATCCTCGCCCATCGCCGTAGTGACCGAGCAGCTTTGATCCTCCTCTCCACTACATCTCTCTCTCTCTCTCTCTCTCTCTCCGTGTCTCTGTATGTGTCTCGCCCCATCTCTCTCCCCCTCGCTCTGTTCTGAAACATAATGGACGGCGGTAAGGCAGCCACAGCGCTTTGTTGCCATGGCGATGGCAAAGGAACTAATAACCTGGTGGAGAGGAGATAAGGCTGTGAGCAGAGAGAGAGAGAGAGAGGAGAGGGGAGGATGGAGACACAATGAAACGCGAGGTGGGGGGGGGGGGCAGTAGTATTATTATTATAAGTATAACTATTATTACTGTGAGTACCAGGTGTATTCATCCACTCCACCCTTAGATTTGAACCACACATATGAAATCACATGTACCTGGAATAAAAAGCCCAAAGCTGATAATTCCAGGGGTGGATGCAGGGACACTGACGTCCGGGGGCCCCAAAGGTAAAAGGTTTGATTGTTGGTCATTAAATGACTTGTTGGGTGTATAAAATGATAAGGTCTTAAGGAGGCTCCTGCACCTTAAAACCAGGCAGCAAACAGAATGACTGCAGCACATGCTTCATTTTCATTTACAGAACAAACGCAAATTCATCAGAGCTGTGAAAAAATAGTGCTTCCACGGCAACAGGATGCACAAAATAATCCATACAGAATAAACAGGTGTGATTAATGAAAGTTCAGTTCAGACCTCAAGGTTCAAGTTCAGATTAAAAACTAACCAAGCATCAACCACATCGCATATACACATTGATCTTTGACAACAGTATTGGCACAACAGTCAATAGCAGGATACAATTGGATCACACATTAAAAAAAACAACAACAACAACTATAGAAACCAGCAAACACACAATCCATAAACAGTTCATGCATTTATTAAAAAACAATATTCAATAAGAAACGCAGTCAGATGCTTCAGTCCTCTGCCTGTACAGTGAAAAAACAGTATAAAGAAAAATATACAAAAATAGAGATAAATTGATCTCAGTATAGAGCTAAACATTAGCAAGGTTCACCTGAGCAATGAAAAGATGAATCGTCAGGTGATGACCATGGAACTGTAGACTGAAGGACTGAAGAGACAGAAGTAAATGCTCTTTTAGGTTGAAATATTGTGCATCTACAGGGCAAAGCAGCTCTTTTTCCTGTTAACTGACAAGTGGACTGTGACAAACTGCAGTGTCCATTTTACAACAGCGGTGTCTTCTTAACGGACATATGACTGTACTGCAGTGTGATGCAGTTAAACAGCAGGATCGATTTCTTCCATTTGTTTTAATCATTTTTTTCTAACCCACAGCTGAATAAGATGGAGACTGTTCACGTCTTCATCGTGCTGCAGTGAACCAAACAGGGTTTAACTGCTGCGTACAAACTCAGCTCACTGACACACACACAGAGGGTCAAGAAGGTGTGTGTGTGTGTGTTGTGGGGGAGGTGCTGGGTGGTGGATGCTCTTTGAGGTGTTTTCCTCTCACATGCCTTCCTGCTCTTCATTTGATGTCGATATTTTCAGAGCACTTCCAGGTCACCGCCGCCAAAACACTTCGCCTGCTTTGATCTCCGCCTTCAACGCCGCTGTGCTCCTGCTGAAGTTTGTGTTTGTGCCCGGCAGGTGGAGTCTGAGTTTACACACACCGCAAAAATCCTACTTGACCTCTGCTTCACACACACACACACACACACCTCCGTTCTCTTACTACATTCATCCATTTTTTAACAAGACCTAAGAAAAAGTCAAATCATAATTTCTATAAACACAAATCCAGTTTTCAGTTCCACTCTGTGAAGATAGTTTCATGTGGAGATTTACAACAGAGATTTGGGTACAACCTTTGCTGCTGCTGTTTCAAACATACTCACTTTATATCTTTTGTTGGAAGTTTTCTTTTGGGGACTGTTAACGAGACACTGCAGCTGGTGAGCTAACTGCTAACATGCTATTTGACTTGTTGTCATCTGCCAAAGCAGCTTCCTAAGCTAGCTACCTGCCTGCTAACTGCCAGTTAGCAGGTTAGCTTCTAAATTAACACAATGCATTCAGGAGTCACAGCATCAGTTTTTACTCCAGCAGACCAGGGTCATTCAGAATTGAACTTCTTATTGAATTTAAATGAAGACTTCATCAAGTTGAACTCTAATGCAAAACCTCAATACTTTGTCTCTGAGAAAATGAATGGATGGTTTTTGTCAAACTACCAAATGCCAGTCGATCATTATCACAATTTTATTTTTTGAAGTTAATTGCAGAATATAAGGTGTACACTCAGCTATTATGAAATTCATGCTTGTGAACTATGGCTAACGTCCTCTATCACAGTGCCTGATTAAAGCTGCTGTGGGAGCTGTAATCGCAGACTGTCGACTTTAAAACTCTCCCTCAGAAGACTGTCAGCGACCACACACACACAGACAAATAGGTGGTGTTTCTCAGGTCTCTGTATCATTCACATTCAGAGTGAAAGCACAAAGATAATCCTTCACAGTAAACATGAGAAAACTTTCAGTTTCTTCCCTCTCTCTGTTATTTTTCTTCTTATTTCAGGCGGCCTCATCACTCTCCTCTCTCTCACCTGTCACTCTGTACTGTGGACTGTAATAAAAACTAATCTTAAAAAAGAAAAAAGAATGAAAGTGAGAGGGAAATGTCAAATATTCTCGATATGGGAGGAATCACTGAGACGGTGGAGTCTATTTCTGACCTCGGAGGAGATGTGAGATGAACGTTACCGCCAAACCGTCGGTGTCATGACCTGTAATCGTCCAATCTGCCGAGCGGCAGGCGGAGCGAGCGGCGAGCGATGAGCTGTTTGTTGTTGTTCTGGGTTGGAGGTCGAATGTGTGAATAATCCAGCTCTGCACCAAGCGCCGGCCCGATGGCTGATATCCAGACGCTTCCAGCTCACCACACACACACACACACACACACACACACACACACACACACAGAAGGACCTTTCCCTTTTATAAATATGCAAACTGAATACAAAAATAAGATTCTCCTAATGGTGCTACCAACAGTTCACAGTATTTTTCACATTATACCCATTGTACTGAACTCACTCATTAGGACCACTGTATCTCATGAACTAATTACACTGAGTCTCCGAGTGTTTACACAACACCACAGCATTACAGCACTTTACTCTCTTTTTAACAAAGATACAGCTTTATGGATAGGATTCCTACAGAGACAGACCTTTTTATTACAGAGTCAGATCATTTTAGTTTAACCAGAAACATCTCTATATATCACCACCAGACTCCATTGACAAAAACAATCATTTGACTGAGCTCAATCAATAATTTACACTTGAAAACAGGACATAACATCCTTTAACCATTTTACCCAGTTGACCCAGTATATTCAGGGTAGTGTTATATTTACAAATGCAAACATTTTCCCCATCATACATGTTAAACTAAAACACACACACACATTACCCATAACCTCCAATGTGCCTGTTTTACCTGTTACACCCAGTGTATCCCATATGCTAAGTTTACCCACTGTAATATCCAGTGTATTTTGTTGATCTATTTCACAGTTATCATTACAGTTTAACTTATTTTACTTGTGATGTAATATACCTGTAATCACTTTATTGGGTTTATCCATAACCCTTAACCCAGTATTATCCCTTATACAATCAGTGTATCCACTTTACCTTGCATAAGCTACAGAGGCTGGCAGGATGAATAAACACTTGCTTATCTCACTTGGTGGTTATGACCTGTTATTGTAGAATATAATAGAGATAATCACTATTGATTTCTCTTTTCCAAGGTTAAAGCATTGTCACTGAAACAAGCCTCAGCAGAAAACTCCTCAAGTTCTCAAAGCAGAGACCTGACGTTATCACACATTACATTCCTTTAAGCAGACATTAAAACAGCAGCTGGATCTGGTGGTTTAGATACGCAGAGGTAAAGCAGACAAATCACAACAGCGGCAGGGTTTCTCTCAGTGTAATCTGTCTTCAGGAGGCCTGGAAGTTCATCATCAGCACTGAACATGCAGCGCTGCGGCTTCACTGACAGCCAAACACTCCGACACATTATCTACTTTCTGATAACACAATGAGAAAAATATTCAGCAGAGCAGATCAACCTCTCGCCTCAGCATTTTCTTTTCTTTCTGACGCCAGGGTTACAGCAGCACTCCCCATTCTCCATGCCCTCCATCTCCCTCCCTCACTCTGAGAGAGGGTCCGGAAACCTCTGAAATATTTAACACACATTACAATGAAAAAAGGTGCATTTATTTCAGCGTGTGTCTGAGCCGAAAACTAATGAAAAGATTCCCTGACTTTGGCATTTGAGACAATGCACAAAAAGCCAAAGAGCAGAGAGAAAAATGGGAGCTTTCACTGCTGCTATTTGTTCACAGTATCAAAGAGCAGCAGACAGTATTTTCCTTTTCTTTCTCTTTCTGGTCTCATTTAGCCTCATCTGAAATGAGTTTGGTACTTACACATGTAACTATCCAAATTCAATTTTATGTGGATATTTCTAATGTAGTGCATGCATTAAAAAATGTATTTGCACATACACGAGCAGAGCTGAATAGCTTGAAAAGAGAAACTCCTCCAGTCAGGCTTATTACCCTCACGCCTGGACTCAGGCAGGGAGCAATTAATCATATTTTTGCTTTGGGTTAGAATACTGATTTCCATCTCTGCACACAGGAAATGTAATATTTTCAGAGCTGGAAATTCATCCAGCAGTAGGTACAGTTTGGCTCTGAGGCTTTCTGCTCCCCGCCGAGCCGAGTGCCATAAAATAATGTGAGAGGAGCGGGAAGACAGAACGGCTGCTGCTCAGCTGGATGCTGGAAATGAACCGTCTGTCCGTCCGTCTGTCTGTCTGTCTGTCTGTACCTCTGACTGTCTTTCTCTTTGGGTGCACAGGGTTATTTTATGAGCTGGTCCCATTGTGTGGCTGGTGGCAGTGTCCTTGGTGGCCTCTGTGCTCAGGTGGTCCAAACCTGGATTTGGAATAAAAACAACTTCTGCTAATGTTTAGCAGCTTTAACGCTGGATGTGATGAATTTAAATTGCCTTTGAAATATCCAAATCCACTATTTGATACAGGTATGCATTTTTGCACATTTGCTCAATAGCATTGTAAGTGTGTGTGTGTGTGTGTGTGTGTGCATTTAATGCCATATTTCTGATGTGACATTCATGTGATCACTCCCAGTGACTGAATAATTTGAGTGTTTCGTGCTGAAACTTTTTCACATCCATGTGGAGTAAAAGAGGAATTGGGAATGAGAGAGCAGAGAGCAGAGAGCTGGTATGGTTTAGTTGTTTAGTTTTTCATGAGAGAGGCTCAGAAAGGCTCCACTCACACACTGTCTACACAGGCTGAAGTGAAAGCTGTGCGTTAGATTCCGTCCTCCATCTGTGTCTAAACAAGTTGTGTTCAGGCACAACACTGAGTGCAGGTCACATGCATTTTCTCAGCGTGTGAACGCCCAACACACAATCACTGCAGTTACATGTGCAAAATGGAAGAGAAGAAACAGAGAACAGACTTGAAGTGTCTGGTTTGCAGCTCCATGAGTTCAGTGTGAGTGGAATGTGAGGTATTGTGTTTTTGAAGAGACGGACAGACGACACCTCCTGTGTAGACGCACATGAATCCACACAGTGAGTATGCATCAGTTACCCTATGTCTGATGTAATGCTGATGTGAAACACATGTGGGTTTCCTGTAAACACTCCTGATAACCTGAATAATTGAATTTGTTATGAACCAAAGAACAAAACTTTGTGGTGTCTGTGTAGAACAGCAGAACTGGGAGCATTAAAGCAGTGTGCTGGCATTTCTCTGGCTCAGCAAAAAGTGGATCTCAAGTCATTTCAGAGGGAGTTAAAGGAACAGTCAGATGTTTTATAGATATTACTTTTTGTTGTCTTAAGCTTGAATATAATTCTGTTGCATGTTCATATTTTGTGTAAAACATAGGACACATTTCAACTGTAACGTGTAATAACAGTAGTAAAGTGAGGCAGGATTGAATCCCTGAGCAGTTTCTGTTTGTCAGAAACATCAGCTATGAGACAGTTTGTGTTTCTGGTCCGATTGTAAAACTCAAATGAGGAGATGGCAGCCATCAGTCAGCGATAGGACAGGTACGACAGGTGTGAAGGTGTGTGTCTCTGTGTGTGTGTTTCCTGTCCACACATGCTTCAGGTTGTTTGTCTTTGACAACATCAGAGCCAACGTTTTATCTGCTGCTGCCTTTAATTACATCTTTTTAATTTACAGTTTGATGATGGAGGCAGCAGTTTGAAATGAGAAAACCTTGAAAGTATTTCTCCGTGTTATGAATTACCTTTTTATTTCAAACTCCTCCCATTAGAAGTTTATTAAAATTCTAGTTGTGGATAATAAAAGCTTTCTAGCCATTAGTGGGATGTTAGGCACTCTCTCAGCAGCAGCAGTATTGTGTGGCGTGCCCTTGGTTTTCAGCTGTGTGAGTGTTCACAGAAAGGAACCTGTGGCACTTCTAAAAAGGAAATGAAAACATACAAAGGCAGGTTTTTATTTCCATGTTTATCACCTTGAGTCTGGATCAGCAGCAGATGAAAACATATGAAGCATCAGAACAGAAAAACAAAACAAAAAATACAGAACAAACACACACACACACACACATGCACACACACATGCACACCTGCGTCTGGTTTTTTTCCATGAAGTGAAAAGCTTAGTTGTCGTTGTTTCGCTGTTGAATCAGTTTTCTGACACCTGATCATTTTTCCCTGCATCACTGCCAAAATACATGTCAGAGAAAATAGCTGCTATGTTCCTGCTTTCAGCAAAACAACTTTTAAAAGGTTTTTTTTTTGCAGATCAGAGGTTCAAGTTCAATTTCAAGTTTATTTGTAAAGCACAATTTTGCACAAACGCAATTTTTAAAGTGCCTCAGATGAGACTTTAAACCACACAAAAAGGTTTAAACGAACACATCCAGGAGAGGAGGGAATAAATGGGATCACACTGAGCAGACTGTTTGGTGATTTCAAGTGCAGACAAAATGTATTTCATCATTTTGTCTCAGAAACTCACAATAACAGGTAAAAAGATCATCCCCAAACTAATCCGAACCTGCACAGTAGTGCATCAAAACTGTATTCTTATTTACAGACGGTGGGATGATGAGGCTCCTCTGATCCCTGTGTGTTGGAAAAGCAGTGATATAATGAATTATTTTTCTGTCTGCTCATACTGATGCTTCACTTGTTACAAGGAAGTAAAGAAAGTCAAAGTGAGGGTTGAGGAAATCAAAACTATAATGTGAAAGATGCTGAAATGTTCTGCTCTCACACACACCTCATCTGATCCACTGTGACTGTTACATATTCATTATTAAAGCTGTAAACTATGTTTCTGACTACAGCCACATCAACACAAATCAGAGACTGCTGTGTTGCTGAGCTATGATCAGATTTTCACCTCTGAGGTCAAAAGTCAAAAGAGCAGAAATCATGGTGAAACCAGCAGATACACAGTGTGTGATCCTGTCAGTGTGAGAAACCTGAAAGGGGTTAAACGCGAGTGTAGGTGCAGCCAGATGTCTTGTAGTTCCACCCAGAGCTGTGCTGAGGTGAGGGAGGCGAGTCGCTGCTGACCAAACATGTCTACTGAGTTCTTGTCAGATGTACACAGTGCAGCCAGACCATTAAGAGCTCTATAAACCAGGAGTCAAAACCATAAACTCGGTGAAGGTTTCTGAGAGCAGGATTGATGTGGTCGAGGTTTTTTGTTCACCTGACAGCAGCAGTTTGTCTCCAAAGTGACCAGAGAAAGCTGCAGCAGTAATGGACCGAGCTCCCAGTCTGACTGCTGCTGCTGCTGCTGCTGCTGCTGGCTTCACATCAACTGATCATCATGTCAGACAGTTTCTACTCCATCAGGCTCGACTGCCAATCCAGAACAAAAAACCAGTCAGATGTGCCAATTAAAGCTGCCATTTCCACTCCTCCTGTCTAGTCGGAGATGTGTTCTACCTCAAAGAGAAACCTGATTTATTCATTTATTCACATTGCAGGGTAACACCTGGAACCATGAGCGGATTAAAACAAAACATCCTAAACTTCAGAGATGGAAAGATACGATTTGATTCTTCTTTCATACTGTATGAAGAAACGCTGTCTTTATTTATTACCCACCTTTATTTCATTTGCTGGATCAAAATGTTCTGTTATTCTCTCTCCCGGCTCATCAGATGACACAGACGTCTGATCAAACTTTTAACCGTCTGATCAAAAGTGCTTTTGAGGCTTCTTGCACCGTTTTGATGAGCTCATGTTAAGAATTCTTTTCAAGATTTTTTTATGAATCACTCAGCGGCTTCATCTCCTGAGGGAATCAGATAACAACAGTAACACTGTGTACATCCCAGCAGCTTCACTGACTCCTGTCTGCATGTGCAGCTGCAGGCGCTATCACCAGAGCAGACGTACAAACAGTGTCGGTGAGGAGCGGTTCCCAAGCTTGACCTGTGACTGAAGGCTGGGAGTCTTCTTCAGCCACAAAAGTGAACTTAATTTTTTCTTTTCTATCACAAACAGAAATATGTTCATTCAGACACAGCCTCTGCCTACAGAGCTCAACATAAATCACCTCACCTGCAGCTGCACAGTGTCTTCTCAAGAGATGTTGTGTTGGTATGTGCTAAGCTGAAGGCATTGTGTAACAGTGCTCGGGTATTGTGCACCAGTCGCACACTTCAAAGAACTGTGGCACTGAAGAGAAATAGAAGAAATATATTCTTCACTCTCCTAGATTCTTGAAAGCACGTTGTGGTGTTTGCTTACATGTGTGTGCATGTCACTACAACACTACAGCACCACAAAGCACGTTCAATGACAGAACACGTTTTCCTACAAATACAGTCAGAGAGGCTGAAGACAGTGACAAGTATTAAAAAAACACTCAGAGATAAGATTTGTTCGCCGTGTGAGGCTCCGACAGCACAACACACATCCAGAGCCTGAAAACCATCATACAGAGAAACTGTCATACGTCCATTAAACTGAGGTCGTATAACGTACAGTACAGAGGAGCATCAGAGCTGACCACACCCAACACACTCAGTCCGATCAATGATGAAACAACTCTAATATCTGTGGATCATGTTGCTCACAAATGTCTATTTTCCTCAGCTAAGTGACAGAGTATGAGACGTCACCTGTACAGTAACACTCATTATCCTGAGGCTTTTCTGCTCCCATGTCGTGTCGCCGACATGAGGACACTTTCACTCCCTAATAAAGCTTATCATGGCTGATAATTGCCTCTCATTACCTCAGCATTTATCTGCCTCCCGTCTCCTTAACGGGATAAAGATCAATCAATGGCCGCTCGTCTTTGCTGCGCTGCTACAGTTGCAGAGAAAATGGCGAGCAGCAGCAGCAGCAGCGGTGGCGGTGGCGGCGGCAGCGGTGGTGCTGGTGGTGGTGGTGGGTTGGGGAGTGGATTAGGGCCGCCGCCCGGAGCTGCTGTGATGACACTATACAATCCTAATGGGCTTCTTCACGCCGCGCTCACCTAATCACCCATATCAAACCCTCTCACAGAAGAGCCGGGGCCTCTTATTTATTTGATTTCTCTCACATTAAATTATATAGGATTTAGAAAAGGGATTAAATTTTTACACTTGTAAGAAGCCTTAGCCACTTAATTAAGGCTGAAAATAATACTGCAATTATTTTTGCAGAGGTTGAGAATGGAATTTTATGGCCTCAGAGTATTTAGTTAATTATAATGTTGCACTCTGACTGCTAATTTCAGAAACTTTGAAACTTTCCAGCTTTTTTTTTTGTGTGTGACTGAGTTTTTTCTTTCAATCCACTGTGACTGTGAGGCCATTGTTATGCAGACTGTTGTTTATCAGTGCTGCTGCTATCAGTAACACAGCTCATCATTCACTGCCATATTGTTCCAACAAACAATGGATCTGTGTTTGCGGCGTGCAGTACAGAAATCTGATTTAATGATCAATGGGCTCGATGGTTTTGTCTTCCACACAATGAGCCGTGATGAGACTGTGACAAGCTGAAGGTGGAACAATGGCAGCCAGGAGTTTTCCACTTTACCTGTGTGTTTTTTGTTTTTTTTCTTTTGGCCTCATCTGTAAAAATACAACTGTTTGTTCTCAAACTGTAGCTTGAAACACAGCAGATCTATTCAGAGTCTGTGCTGCAGGGTACAGTGCAGAAAGTGTTTCTGAGCAAACCTGGAATTCAGTCAAATCTACAGCTGCTTTATTAGTTTCTACACCTTATTCAGTAATGCTTCTGATTGGGTGGTGGGTGCTATAGTTCAGCTAGGTATAGAGATAGAGATAAAAAATGTATCTGGTGCAGCTGCAGCAGGGGCATTTTAACATTCCTAACATGGTGAGTCAATGCAGGCAAGACAGTGGAGCTGAAGACCAGCTGCTGCTGCTGATCCAGGTCCTGGAGGAGCAGCAGCCTGAAAGATACTGAGTCTGTACGATGATGGAGAAGAACATAAGACAGAGTTTATTGTTAGCGTATGAACAGCATCTGAGACGAGAAGCAAACGAGTGCAGCTCAGGAGAGAGGGAGGAGGAATAACTGAAGGCAGAGTGTGGGGTAGAGCGAGGAGAAGGCTGTGGAGCGGTGCTTGTAGAATCATTTCTCTACAGCGGCTGTGTAGTGAAAGCAGCTTCAGTCTTCCATTAGCGTCTTTTAGCCTCACTATGACTTTGCACTAGAAGCATTTTATTGCAGAGCCTCGCCTGCAGCGAGGGTGTACAGGTGGGGGGAGTTAAAGAGCAACGTTACCTTGAAGTAAAGCTGTGTGTTACTCTCTCAGTACAATAAAGGGTAAAAACACAGTCAGTCAGTTTGGATACAGTGTCACCTGAGTCAGCGTCGGTTGAGTCTGCTGCAGAGTAAAGGCTGGTTTTCCACCTGTGAGGAACCTGATGAGAACATGGTGCTAATGCACCAACTATATTATAAAAGCAAACTGAGAGTTAAATACAAATAGTCATAACAAGTGAAGAAATCCTGCAGTGTCAACTGTGTCTGTTTCCATGGAGTGAAAGCAGAACTGCAGACACAGCAACAAACAACCAGTGCAACTTGTTTCCATCAGTGACTCATACACAGTGTTGATGATATAAAGACAGCAGTCTGCAGGTAAGAAAACAGCCCAGTGCAGCTTTCTGATGTCCAACCTGCAGCATGTGATCCAGGATGTAAACACCTGGAGGGGAGTCAGACAGTGACTTCACAGTGTCTGAAATCTGATTTCATGTGTCCTGTGAATGTTGATTCAGTGTTTGTTTCTCCACGGGGCCGAAGGCCGCCGGCACCCAGCTCTGTCTGTCTTTTGCTCCCATGAGACACACTTAGATGTATGGAGAGGTGTTGTTGTTGGCGTTGGAATAAACCACAAGAAGAAGAAGATTACCGCCCCCCCGCCCTCCACTCCGCTTTGATTGACAGATAAAAAACAGAAGTAAAGGTAGAGGAGAAATCCCTGTGGTGCTTCACACTCCGACAACTTTTCTGCTCTCACCAACTTTTCTTATGTTTTCTAACAAATTACAGCCATTCATCTTTGCAGAGCGAAAGAAAAACAACAAAGTGAGTTTGTTTTGTTTGTGAGAGGTAAAAATGAGAATCTGGATCCGCAGAGCGTCCACTCGTCCGTCCTCGGTCATGCCTGTCACGCAGCAGCTGAAGCATCACTCTCCATCTTGTTTGTCCCGGTGACGTCCGGCTCTGGATGGATGGAGCTCGGCGCTCAGGAGGCCCGTCGACTCAGGTGAAAAGTTTCCTTCGTTAGTCACAGTTGGTTTTATTTTTCCACAACAGGAGGAAGCGTGATCGAGGAGCCGGGGGAGAGAGGGAGGGGCGAGGAAGGGAGGAAGAGTGATATTGATGACGGAGGGTCGAGCCGCCCTCCACCTGGGCTTCCTCCTCACAGCTCATGATCGAGGCATTCACTGCCATGAGGCATTCAGGGGCTCTGACAGGATGAATGGAACTGATCATTTGTCCCTGCAGCCGGCCGTCGTGTTGTTCTGCTTTGACAATTTGATTTTTCTCCTCAAGAAAAGAACCAGAGAATAAATCTAGACTTTTCCACATTTCTGGTTTCCTGATTTATTTTGAAATACTCACCTGTGCTGTCACTTCACTTCCTGTCCTTGTGTGTTTTCCCGTCCTTTGATCATTCACACCTGCTTCCAATCACCTTACCTGCCCCTGGTGTTTCCCGTCAGGCCACCCCGTATATAACCCCACCCTGACAGATTGTCGTCTCTTGTGTTCATCACTTTCCAGCAGCGTTTCCCTCATGTCTCACTCCACGGTTAATGACTTTGCCTTGGTTTTTGGTTCCTGGACTTCCCTACCTGTTACTGTTGACTGCCTGTGTGTGACCACCTGGCTTCTTCAGTAAAGACACTGCTGAGTTTCTCTGAGTCTCTGTTAGCATGTATGTTTCTCTGCTCTGTGAATAGTACTGCTTCCAATTAATGAATCTAGCACGTCATTCAAAAATATACGTTTAAAGACATCGTGTTAAAAAACGTGTCAATGTACACGAAACCAGAACATTACATTTCCGTGACTATTTCACGAACTGCTGTGAGAGTGGATTGGCCTGTGATGCACATGCATGGGTAAATAAAAACACCACCTTTAATGTGAGGCTCGTGTGGAAATAACTGAAATGGCCACAAACAGCAGCTGAAAAACAATGAAGGCAGTCAGAGTTTCACAGGAGTGAGGATGTCAGGGTTTTATTAGCTAACTAACTACATCCAACAAAAAACAGAATAAGTCTTGGATCAGCAGATTGTCTGCTGATTGGCTCGAGTCAAATAAAACAGACTGAATAAATGAAAATATGACGTTCAGGACACAGATGCTCCACTCTGTGTGATTATATTCACTTAAAGTCTGTGTAAAGCAAGTTCAGAGATTTGTCTCTAAACACATTATTTATGTTATGTTATGAAAATGGTTCCTGAAAACGTGGAAACTCCAATAAATATATATCAATATAACCCCACCCACCGCTCAGTATAACCACGCCCACCACCCAGTATATCACCCCCCTAAGATTGTAACCGTTGTAAATAGCAGCGCTGGGTTAGCATCAGCACTCCTCCTGTTCGACTAAGCTTTTGTAAGCTTTGCTAGCTAGCTCTGTTGTCGTCCTGCAGATGCATCTTGCATGCGATCTTCCTTGGATGCCAGAGTTTGCAGGACAGCCCCATCGACACCTTATTTAAATTTTCAGAGGCGTCAAGAGGAGGTGGATTAAGTGACAACTCCAAGGCTGCTAGTATGTGTTTTACAGGTTGTGGTGCTAACAGAATGCTAACAGGATGCTAACGGTCACTGTGCTGCACTGTTAGAGTGGGCTAATGTTCTATATTAGTTGATTATTTTACCCACTCAGATTTAGCTGGGTGGTTAATAGCACATTTCTCTGGCTGTCTGCAGATCGTACACTTCACATTCACTTCACTTCACGTTGTGAAGTCTCGTGTGTTCAGGCTTG
This sequence comes from Lates calcarifer, assembly GCF_001640805.2. Classification (NCBI taxonomy): domain Eukaryota; kingdom Metazoa; phylum Chordata; class Actinopteri; family Centropomidae; genus Lates; species Lates calcarifer. Next base: position 24,785,973 of record NC_066840.1, on the reverse strand, counting down.
TGTAATGGCTGCCACACAGAGCCCCTCCCCCTCACTCTTCCTGCTCTCTTGAACTTTACTGAACTTGACTCTGTGAGTGGAAGTGAGGAGTGATTTTTTTTGGTGTTGTTGTGTTTCACCACCTGCAGCATCTCGGCGAGTCTCTCCTCACAGCCGCTCTGCTCGCTCAGAGGTAAAAGAATCACAGAAAAGGTCACGAGTTGGACGATTGGCAGCTGGTATTTGCGGCGCAGTCAGCCTCCGCCCGGTCCACGCAGGCCAGACGTGTTGCTGCGAGCTGCCGCCGTGACACGAACAAGCGCTGACCGCTGTACTGAGTGTTCTCCTGCCTGACAGACGGCGCTGAGGGTTTTGAGGACTGTGTCATTTTACATGAAACACCTCCTCCTCGTCTCAGCAGAGGTTTGAATCTCAGATCAGATCGAGCTGCAGAGAGGAAAATCTTTTTCAATTACATTCTGAATGGCCAACGATTACAGGCTGTCAAAGTGCATTATGGGAAATAATGTGCCAATTGATCAGTTTCCCAGGCTTGTGTGCTTCAGCGGGATATTTTTACTTTTTCTGTTTTAAAGGCAGGTTTGGCATTTTAACTGCTTGATTGTTGGGGGAAATTACTGCAGCAGTTTAGAGCTGAAGAAACTCCAACACAGTCCAGACAGATCTCAGCGGCTCCTGGACGGATTGTCATGACATTTTTTACATGCGTTCACGTTCCCCAGGGGATAAATCCTACTGACTATTAAGAGCCTCTTATATCCATGATGAACATCTTCTGTTGTGTCTCTTGATTAAGATGGATCAGGAGTCACATCACACAAAGGAAATTTTCCAGCACGTTCCTCCGTTTCCCTCAGGACGTTCCTCCTCCTCGTCCTCTTCCTGCAGCCAGAAGTCCCCGCGCTCGGCCTGACATTTCTTTTCTCTTCCTTCCTCTGGGCTTCCTCTTTCTCCGTGACCCCGATGGTTGCTCTCTGGCCTCGGAAATGTCATCCCGCCAGCGCCGGCCGAGCGTGCGACAGTGTCAGAGACGCTGTATCAGCAGCGAGCGTACGCTGATGCTTTGCACTGCTGTCACATTGAGAGGGGAAGCAGAGCCGCATGCTTTCAGTATTGCCTGTAAAACTCAATCAAACCACCCGCCAGCTCTGAAGAGGGAGAGAGTCAGAGGTGGCGGTGGGGAGGGGGTCGTTGTATAAAGAGTGAGTCAAACGAAAAGCAGCATGGCAGCTGGCAACTGGCCTTTTAACATCAACACATTCTCGCAGTAAATAAAAAGAGACAATTGTTTGGTCACATTGTGATGGCGTTCACACACACACACACACACACACACACACACACAGAGTGTGTGAGTGTGTTAAACGGTTATTTGCTCTGGCTGCCTGAGCCAATAGGATTCAACCAGCCGTGGAGGTGTGGACACACAGTGAGGCTTCGTCCACGATTAGACTGAGAGCTCAGAGCTGAGCCCAGGGATTACCTGACTCTGTGTGTGTGTGTGTGTGTGTGTGTGTGGTCTGAATGACTCCACATCTTTGGAACAAGTATTACTACGATATATTGTGTGGAGACCGTTAAAGCTCTTACATCAGATCTACAGGCCTTATCGAGCAAACACAAAACTGATCCAGACCTGAATCTTAACAAATCATCACTGAATATCAAACACTGAATATCATTAGTTCCCTCTTATGAAATCACAGCACGGGACACAACAAGGCCTCTTCATATTATGCAGCATCATTATGGTTTAACAGCGAGGAGCAGGAACTCAGCCTCATGTTTGGATTTATGGAACAAAAAGTTCTTAAAGTTTGTTCTGGGCCTAAGACATGAAGTAAGAAAGAAGTTTCGAACCCTGTGTCTCTGTGGGAGTTTTGTCTGTTAATGAGATAAAACTAGAAAACAAAAAAAAATTAAAAAAAGGTGACACCAGCAGAAAAAAGGAGGGCTGCCATGAAAATGAAAACTCACTGCTGAGCCTCAGACTCGAAGTTCAAGTCCAAACATCGCTGAGGATGTAATGAATTTCTTCCCCCCCTTTTTGAAATATTTATTCCGTTTAAATATTGAACCCTGGGTGGTTTGTTTTTAATTAGTCTGTTAGTTTCAAAGGAGGAAACGGTTACATCCTCAAAAAACACCCGGCTTTTCATGATGTTCCACAGAGCTTTCATTCAGCTCTCCTGCAGTTTATTTGCCAGGAACGAATCATGTGAACAGAAGAAAACTCCTACAGCTTCACAGAACTCGAGGCTTTTCTCTTTTAAACAATAGAAAAAATTAATTTGAAATCATTTCTGATGAAGAATAAACTTTTGTGCAGCTTGTCTACGAATGTTTTGAAATTCAGCTTCTTCTTTGTCTCTGTCTGGCGTGTGAAGTTGGGATTGGCTCATCGCTGCCCCCTGTGGAGGATCGGTGAAAAACTCTGAAACCTGCAGCTGGTTTTAGGACCTGCTGAGGAAACACGGGGCCTCCTCTTCTCCTCCAATCAGGAGCAGTTCTACACACACAGTATTTACATGACCACCAACGTCAACGTGCATCATCGCGTTGCGTTGGAAACGTTTCCAGAGCAGATCTGCAGGACTTGAGAGACTGCAGTGTTTCAGATCAGAGAACACGTGATAGACAGACAGACCACAGTCTCCTCAGTCCTCAGGTGTGTCCACAGCTTTAAAATCACACTCGGAGCTCTGTGTTTTTTATTCCTGCAGCTCGGGGTGAAAGCAGCCTCAGAGTTAGTTTGAAGTGGTGTGACCTGCAGAAAGAGGCTCCTGTTACCTTTCAGACGGCGACATAATGAGAAAGCATCGTTTCATTAAAGGTGACACGTGTCTCACTTCCTGCTCCCATCGCGCCGATCCTCAGCGCCACAAACACTCGCCCAGGGCTCCAGCAGCCATTTCCTCCGTTTAAAACCCTCTTCTCTGCGCCCGCCGCCTCTGACATTTGGACTGAGATTACTTTTATTATTGTGGCAAACCCGATGCATTCTGGGTAAATATTGCAGGTTAAGGTCGCAGAGGGAGCAGCTTGTTTTACAAAGTGAAGCTCGAGGCTGCTGCCGCTCACAAAACACACTCTACCCTCAAAAACGAAGCTTTTCAAACTTTTAAAAGCAGCAGCTCCAACACTGATAAATTAGTAATAATATGTGGTGATGCAGAGTGTGTTCACCGTGTGTGTGTGTGTGTGTGTGTGTGCAGGCTGTTTGCTAACATTGTGTACCACCAAGTATAAAAAGCCTCTCAAACTTTTAAAAGCCCTGACAATAAATTAGAAATGTGATATAATCATTTCCACTGTACTGTGTGAGAGCGTGTGGGCAAGGACACAGGTTGTGCTTCAGAGAGACGCTGATTATGAGCAGCTGAGAGGAAAAACGTGTGTGTGTGTGTGTGTGTGTGTGTGTGTGTCAACTTCCTCTTTCTCATTCTGAGCCTGAGGTATTCGAAAGTGCTGACTGTGATATCCACAGCGAGGCTTCTCTTGTTCTTTCAGAAGAAAACAACACAAACATAATCGTCAACAAACTGGGAAACCACTGCTGTTGGCATTTACATCCAAATAACAGCTACTGATATCACTGACACAAATAATTCAGCTGATTAAAAGTGCAGTGTCCTTCACTGTGATCTGGTTGTTAAGGACAGGCTGTATAAACGGGGTCAGAGAGATGTTGTCTCAAGCTGAACTTCAGACTAAGGGCTGTGGATTTTGTCCTCCGTCTCTCTGGGGCAAATATTTGTTGTCGGCCTCTCCTGATATCTGATTAACAGCGTGTCTACACACAGAGTGTAGCGTGAGCGGCATGTTAGCAGAGCAGCAGCAGCAACTCCCAGGAGGCGTTCAGGGACAGTGATGAGCTGTAGGTCACCTGTGTTTTGGAAACACACGCACATTCACACACACACTGAAGCTAATGCTCATTAAACACAGGTTGTCACAGACAGAGGAAGGAGGACCCGACATGTTTCTGACAAACTTCTGATTAATCATCAGAGTCATAAAGTAAACTCCGGGGCTCGTGGCGTTTAAAGACAGTAGGACTTCAGAGACTGCAGTGTTTCAGATCTGGGGCCCCTGAGCATTCAGTGTATAATAGGAGGTTTTCTCTTCTCTCTCTTAATATAGAAACTCTGCACTGTAATGGACAAGTAACTGACACCACCTGGACTGACTGAATATGTGAATATGTCAGCTCAGTTAAAAAGACAAACAAAGGTCTGTTACACAGAAAACACATTTATTCACAGTTTTATCACAACTCGTCTCTGAGTGTGATTTGTACTCGTGCCACACATCACACACTTTCTATCACATCACACACACTCCACCTGACCAGCAGAGCAAACAGTGCAGTAGCACCTGGATCAGCTGGTGTGATACGTCCACCTCTCAGTCGCAGTCGTTCTTAAAAACATAAGTCTGTCTCTCAGTACTTTCTGGCCTTCCTACATCAGCTGCTCACTTTGGATTTTATCAAACAAACAGGAGAGGAGCAGCAGTGCGTCTCACTGGTGTGTTCTTCATAGTTTCTGGACAACAGCTGAGCTCTGTGGCTCAGAGGAATAAGATGTATCAGGCTTTGATCCACACACTCTGCTTGTTAGTAGGAGACGTCCTCTGTTGGTTTGGCTCTGCTCACAGGACTGTGTTTGATGACATGAAGAAAAACACTGTTCCATTATCCCTCAACACTGAAAATGGACAAAACCCTTATGTTCTGATTTTTATGTCTCTCATCTGGATCTGGTCTGTTGGACAGTAAGAGGACTCTATGGAGGCCAGTTTTACAGATTCCTCCAAACTGCTGCAGAGAGTCGTGCAGCAGCGGACTCCCCTGTGTGTGCAGACCGCCTCCGGTCCTGCAGCAGCGCTGTGTTTCTGCTTCATGCTGCAACTTCTCCTCCACGTTGCATCTGGAGAGGCATTAAACACTGATAATCTATGCACATGATGAAGAATTTATTCTGATTTAAGACATAAACTGACAGGCTAATTGAACCATTTTGGCTCCTATGTTATTTCCCACAACCCCCCACTGCTGCGGCTTCTTCCTGACTCTCTGCTCTAATTCTTCACCCTCAGACTGTTTTCTCGTTCCTCCAGCATTAATGGATGGAAATTAGTCACACTTGAAGATAAATGATGTGGGATCATATTCACCGCGCTGCACCACATAAATCACATTTACATTGGCTTCAATAAAACACTATCTTCATGGAAATCACATTAGCCTTAAGATTTGATTCACTGTTTTTTTCACTGCGACTGTTTCACATTATTTCCAGGTGACAGTCGCCTGGAAATAATGTGACAGAGGAGATGGTTATTTAGCAAAAGTCAGAGGAAAACATGCCGAACACAGGCTGAATGTATAAATGATGCATAAACCATTTCCCACACATAAACTGGAATGTGTGAAACCATCTGAAATGTGTGAGGTCCACACATTCTCAGCACAGACACAGTTAGAGACGAGCTGGTGAAGCATTGAGGAGCTAAAGACCCACGTCTCCCTCAGGAAGAGGTAGAGAGGGAGAGGGAGAGGGTTTCACTGTGTTAACTGTGCGTCTGCATGTGTTTGAGTTCCTCTGCCTCCTAGTGGCCAAAAATCAATTAAAGCAGCTTTAAACACGACTGGCAGCTGTGGATTCTATGTACGAGTTGTTGATTAAAGTTTAATTCAAAAGTGAAGATGAAGATGAAAGGCAGACCTGTTTTCCTTTGGATGACTGTGGATTCAGTCTGATGCCAGAATCTACAGGTAAACTGTACAAATACAGTGTAAATGAATGTGCTGCAGCTGAACGCAGCCTGACGGAAACAACAACCCTCACATGAGATGGATGTGTGAGCCACTGCTGAACAAAACGACATGAACGAGGCGTCAGGCTGATTAAGGAGGAGAAATGTTCAGTCTGATGATCGGGTTCTCACATTATCCAAGTAGTGTGACGGGTTTTAAAGGTCTAAGATGCTGAATAAGAGTTTCAACTCTTTCCTTTTCTTTGTTTGATGTGACCCTGCTCTAATATTTTCAGAAAAAAATCTTAGTTTCACAAATATTAAGCTATCAACAGAAAAACCCAATCATAAAACAGAGGGTGTAATAAGTGACTTCCTGCAGACCTCCACTGTAAAAGACGTGTGTGTTATGATGCTGCTTTACGGAGCGTTTTGAGCTGCAGCTGTGTCCCTGGAGAAAAGTTCTTCACTGCTTTGTCTTTCCTGCATCGAGTGCTCAGAGGTCAGAGGTCAGGAGCTCTGTGCTGGTGGGAATCATTGTGTTGCTCAAGGAAACTTCAGTGGGGTGTGGGGGGGTTCAGTACATCATCTCTTCCCATCAGAGTAATAAAACCAAAGAGTCTTCTCCTGCTGCTTCCTCACAAACTGCAGCGACACAAAGCCGCCGCTCTGTGATGAATCAGTGAGAGCAAAAAGGCAAATTTGATCTTCTTTCATCTCTCCCTCCTCCCTTCTTCTGTCTCTCCATCTTTCCGCGAGTGTTTTCCCAAGAAGAAATAATTGGCACAGCTCGCCGTCCCGCGGGAAGAAGCTCATTTATATTCTCCCACATAAACACACACTCACACTGGGCCTCTCCACTCAGACCCCAAAAAAGCCTCCCCCCTCTCCCTCTTCCTCTTTCCCAGAGAAACCTCCCTTCGCCCTCGCCATCAGCAGCTGGCCATCAACCCTCACTGCACTGGAAAAAAAAAAATCGGAACATTTCTTCCCAGAACTCTCTCTCCCCCCAAGTGCATTCTGGGATCAGTCCCAGCAGGCCGCAGCTCCTGGAGGTCCCTGATCAGTCGTCATGGATCTCTTTTGTTGTTGGTGCGTGCTGCTGCAGAAAGCAGCCTCTCAGATGAGCTCCCTTAAAGGAGGCGTTTTACCAGCACAGGGCACAGATGTCTTCTATTTTTAGACTCTTATTATTTTCACACTGTAGAAAATCTGCAAAGTACATTAATGAGATTTAACAAACATCTTCACTGTCGTGCTAATTTGCCTGCAGTTTACCAGTCACCTGTTCTCACTGTACTTTTTACACTTTGTGCAAACAGTTTTTATTTCTTTATATTTACATGCAAACACTGTACTTCTGCTGAGACAGAACAGGATTCAGGGAAGCTAACCAGACTCAGTGGTTTATCCTCATCAGCAAAATGTTTTCTCTCAGACATGTGAAACAAACTGATTGAAATGTCTAGAAACAAAGATGGCGTCTCTCACCTGCGTCATTAGATCAGCAGGTGGAGAACACACACCTCTGATCAGTGACACTGAAGAATTAAAAGTAGGCTCAACTTTTTGTTCTGCTGTTGGTTTCCTGCATGCAGCTAAAGAGGCAAACATTATCTCCACTGTTATTCTCTCTTCTCACACACACACACACACACACACACACACACTGCACTGTAATGATGTTTTTTTTTCCTCTGCTGCGTTTAAACAGACCCATGATGCAGCGTCAGGATAGAGATGCATGAATGACACACACACACACACACACACACACTGGGAATTCAGAGTTATCTAAATGAGATAAAGAAATGCAGAGCAACAGAACAAAGAAAAAACCAGAATCACACAGAGACAGAGTCTCAGCACAGTGATACGTTTTTAAAATGTAATGAAGGAGGTAAAACTGCAGGAGGACGATCATAAGGAACAAACAACATCCATGAAATATGTTGCTAATTTCCTGATTTATTTCTCATGACTGTTATTACTGGCTAACATGCTGCCAACGTGTCCTGTGTCCTTTGCCTGTTGCCAGATGGTCAGCTGTAGAAGCGTGGTGTGGACAGCATATTTACTCTTTATTAACAACATGGTCTGATTCTCTGAAGCTGTGTCTCACTGACATGTTTGCTGTATGATAACATTAAATCGACATTAAGATTAAGCTTGGATTCATGTCTTTCTGCAGGAGGAAGGTTTGTCTTCACAGCGTCCTGTTGTCTCCTGTCTGTATCTGTAACCATCACAAACATCTCACCAAAGGGCTGCAGCTGAAAATTAGCCAGGTGGCTAACACTGGCACAGTGTGTGTGTGTGTGTGTGTGTGTGCTTCAGTTTCACCTTCAGTCATCACATAACATTAGCTGGGTTAAGACAGTGTTTGAGTGACGGTGCACATTTTTTCTTTTCTGTCCAAATACTAAATGTGGATTCATCCTCCACTGAAAGTAGAGAGAGCCACACACTGTGGGTTGAGCTCTGCAGACGATGATAAGATTATAGAATAATCAGTTTCTTTAACTCGAGCTCCGGCCGGTTCAATCAGAGCCTCCTCCTCCTCCTCCTCCTCCTCCTCCTCAGTGAGATGTTTTAGTGCAGCTGCTCTCCGATGTTCTGATGAAGACTGAGACAGACGTGTTCAGGCTCAGCTGAAAACAGCTGCTTCTCAGATCCACCTTTCAGTCCTACAGATGCAGAGCGACATTTAAACATAGTTTTTCAGTTAAGTATATTTTTTTGTCGGGAACTGTAATCAGCGATTTACACCCAAACCTCTGATCTGAACTTCACGGAGCAGTTTGTGTGAGGACTAATATCAGTCAGTGTGAACATCAGCAGCAGGTCCTTCACCGAAGTTTAAAGCCTCGACAACCTTAGACTGAACTTTGAAAATGAGTCATTGAAGTGAATTCAGTCAGTTTGTGTTCGCAGTGAAAAGAGGAGCACAAGAGGAGCCACTTCACCTGCCACTGCTCGTTACTCACACACACTCATTAATATGTGGGTGCATTGAAATGACTGGCAGAGTATTTGAGCCTTTCAGCGCTGCCTGTTCACAGTGCTTTCACACAGCTTTTCTAAAGGAGGATTAAAAACATGACCAGAGCTAAATGAACTAACAGGCGTCTCTGCCTCGATCCGGCCTTGGTGACGGGACTGAGGTAAAAAAAATCAAATAAAAGCAGCGCAGGAAGAGACGCCTGTAAAATGAGAGTGGAGGAGAGAGAGCGCCGACAGTCGTGTGGAAGTGAAGCAGGTGGACGTCTTACACTGCCTGAAACAGAATTCAGAGCTGTTCAGACTGAACACAGCTAATCAATAAAACTAAAAACACAGAGACCAACTAACACACCGCTGCACTGCACCTGTGGAAAATCACTCAGACATATTTCACCCACAGGTGAGTTCAGAAATACAGTTTCATCACACATCACATCACGACCTGAATGACTGAAGCAAAAACCAAATCAGACTGTGATTAGAATCAGCACAGCTCACAGGAAACCTTCAGGAAACAGCTGAGGCCACGGACGAGCAACAAACACACCGAGACGTTTCTGTCACCCTCCTCCTCCTCACTTCAGCACAGAGGAGAGCCAATCACCTCGCTCGCCTTTCTACTGACTCATACGGTGGCCTGGAGGAGCGTGTCAGTGTGTTTCCTGTTAATGGGAAAATCACTTTGTTTGCCTGTCGGGGGTGAAGACCCCGCCATGATAAAACGACACTTTTTCATTGTTACAAGTGGCAGAAGTTCACATGGAGCGACGCTGAGGAGCAGTTCAGAGCGAGGGGACTGCAGCTCCTGATAAACACTGTCATTAACACAGAGACGCACTGACAGGACTGAACAGGGAGGTTTCACTGCAGCTCTGCTGCTGAGTCATAATGAAAGGACAGATCAGAGGAGGAGGAGCTTTTCCTCCTTTTCTCTTTTCTTCTCTCCATCACTCAGCTCCTCAGGAGGCCTGGCTCACTGTATTAACATTTACATTAGGACAGGGTATTAAACCTCGATACTGTAGAGCGTTTAAAGCTTGGTCAGACGTTAGAAAGTGTATTTATCTCACTCGTGTTTGTTGCAGAGCTGGTTCTACTTTTAGGCCTGGGAATAAAACTAAAAACATTCTGTGGATCTCTGCTGATATTCAGGACGTTCGCTCACAGTAAACACTGCTGACTAACCACTCTCCAAACCAACAGCTAACACCAGGCTTCATTACTTCATTCGTTTTAAAGTGAACTACAGCAGGGCCATAGTGTGTGACAGATTTGCTCGTCCTGTTTGTGTATTTCCTGCGACAGAAATATTTCCCACGTGTAAAACCTTTTCTGCTTCTCTGTAAATTCAAAAGAAGAATCAGACGCAGTGTGGCTCTAATACAGACGTGTCACCAGTGTTATCAGAAACTAAAGGCTTGACATATTAAAAAGAGAGGTTTGGTCTGCAGTCAGCTGTCCCTCTGTTGGCTTAAAAAAAATGGCGTTTGCGAGCTGGTTGGCCTGCAGCTCCTCCTCCCAGCTGGCCACACTGACCCCAACATGGCTGCCAGCGGCCCAGCTTCACCCTGTCCTACCTGGGAAACCATGCTGAACCCCTCAAACTGTCATCGGTCAGAGAGGCCGAGCCGCCGCGCTGGAGGACGCACGGTGACTTTGGAAAAAGTTCGAGTTGAAGCTGAGCCGACGTCTTTTCTTTCCTCATATTTCTCAGTTTTTCACCGGAGCTGTTTTTATAAGAAGCTGTTTGTTTGTTTGTTTGTTGTATGTTTTCACCTTTGACCCCTCTGCCTGCGGCCATCATCATCTCCAGCAGTATTACACACAACAACAACGCTGACTTATGAGTGTTTGTCGTCCGTTCCTCGGCCGGTATATCCAGGAGTGAACTCTGATATCGGGGGGGGGGCATGGTGGCAGGAGGGGGGAGGAGGAAGGGGAGGATGGGGAGGGATTCAATATATAGGAGGTGGCATATTTTACCCGCAGGGTGTTTCCATCTGCGCTCCTTCTGCCGGGTTAGATATTATATGCTGTAATTCAGCTGGGGGAATAATTGACCTGTCAACGGGTTCACGCCACCGGTCCCATCATTCGGCGGCGGCAGCAGAGAGGAGGGCGGCGGCCGGCCTCCACTCGGCTCTGTTTCTGCAGATTGATACATCCTGTTCCCCCCTCAGAGGTCTAATAACGTTACTGCCATTTTACACACACACACGAACAAATCCTGAGGAAGCTGTGGAGCTGCTGAACCACCAACCCCCCCAAAAAAAAAGATCAGTGTTTGTCCTGTATTCACACCACAGACATGAGCAGGGTTTAACCTTTGCTGTGTGGACAGAGCTGGAGGGAGCACATGGAAAACAGTTCATCTGAATACGTCAGAGAAAACGGTGCTAAATTTTAAAATGACTCCATCTCATGAGACAGACCAACACAGTATATATGGATTTCTATTTTTTACAGTGTTTAGTTTTCACGTATCACTGTCATTTTAAATATCTTTTCTGTCCTCCTCTCACAGCCTTCTCAGATTTACTTCATCAGAGTAAATCTGAATTTAAAGAGAAGACGTGGATGTTGCCGGTGTTTTCCTTCAGTTGCAGTGTTTTTTAACTTGAAGTTTTTCTTTTTTCACTCTGTTTCTGATGGATGCTTATCCTGTATCCAACTCAGCAGGAACAAATATTTGACAAACAGCAACAGTGACCCAATAATCCCACGGACTGGCACGCTAACATACAGTATGTTTCAGAGAGGATTGTCCACGCATGGCTGCAGCTCGCCGTGACGCCGTCACTGCAAATCTGTTCAGATAACACACAGGAGGATTAAAACAGGACGACTCTTCGTCCTTGTTCTGGGGTTCGTCTTTGAGCGGGAAGCTGAACCTGTCAGCTGGTGGAGCGACACAACGGTCTGTCAGGACGAGGAGGGGGTCCACACACACACACACACACACCTTTATGTTCAGATTTACCATAATCAGCAGGCGGACCAGCTACAGTATCTGACACAAACTTGGAAAAGTGACAACGTCCTCCTCAGCTGCACACAGAGTCCTCTCTGGAGGTAAAGCGTTGGTTTGTTCCTAAAGCAACAGAAACTGACAAACCAACAGTGACTGTGCAAAGACAGAACACAAAGTCACAAACTGTGTGATTACATACGGACTCAGTCAGGAACAAGTGTGGATTCACTCCGGGAGGAAAAAAAACCCTGAGGCAAAGACGTGTGTGGAAATTTGAAATGTTTCAACCTGTGATAAACATTTCCTCCTAAAAACACCAAAGCATTAAGACACAAGCACCTGGAGTATTGACCTTAGCTTCTGCAGTACAGTTGTATCATGCTAACGTTGCTGTGAGCCTCAGCAGCAGGTCCACAGGTCTTTTCCCTGCAGACATTCTGACACGTCACGTCAATCAGTGTGTCTTCAAAGTCTTACAGCTCTGTTTGTCAGAGAGCCTCTTCATGTGGAGCTTTGTGTTTCCTCAGAGGAGATTACGTAACCCCACCCCGCTCGTTGACTAGCAGTCAGAATAATGGCGGGCCGAGCTAATCGATGCTCGGACTGTGTGATTTATAGTGTTTGCTGAAATCAGCAGAACGAGCAGCTTCGGAGCGGCGAGGGGATTCTCTCTCCGGCTTCCCTCTCTCATACTGTACCGCTCATGGTTGTAATTGGATATCTGTATGAGGCTTCCAGGAAGTTTTCATCGGGGCTTTACCCTCAATGCACGGCTCTCTTCTCATAACCTACATTACTAATGGAGACAAATGTTGCATTGCATCCTGGGAGAGTTCTCTAATTGGAGGAGTAGGAGAGGAAACAGAAGAAGGAAAGAAAGCGTTTTTCACAGGACGTCCCGGCCGTTTGATCCCGGAAATCCACGAGTGAGAGGAGGAAAAACTCAGCGGTAACTGAGGCCAAATGAGTGATGTCACCACAGGTGTTTTTAACCAACCATTTACCTGCTGTGACATCACTTCCTGGCAAAAAGGATTTAGATAAAGTAATATTTACAGGCTAACAAGCTAACAGGCTAACAAGCACCGACTCTGCTACGTGAACAAACCCGGTGAGAACCAAAGCTCCCGGTCTGAGAGCTGCAGCAGCCGAGTCGACTCTTATCAACAAGTTAGCTCAGTGCGTTAGCGTCATTCAAAACTAATCAGAAGTCATTATTTCTCTTTGTTCCGGCAGCAGACTCCTCTTTGTTTCGAGGTTTTATATCGACGAGGCTTTGTGTAATTCTTGGTGGAAACCTTTGCAGCAGTTCAGTCAAAGTAGCAGAAGCAGGTCTGACTGAGAGAAAGGAGAACAGGGTGAAAAACATGAAGTCCACCGCTGTGCAGCACGGTGAGTCGCAGCAGATCGCTCACTGTGAACTCAGACATGCTCAGCTGTGCTTCCTCTAAAACTGTTCCACTCGGCACAGTTAGACACAGAAGTTTTTACAAATCTGCATTCAGTTAGAGAGAAGCCCTGCAGCAGAGCGTCAGGCAGCAGCTTCATCACACCACAACAGAACTGATTCTTATAAATGATCCACATCCACACTCGCACCGCTCTGACACTGTACAACATTATACTGAGAGGGAGACAATGAGCTCTGACTGCAAGAAGCTGACTGGATCCATTTAAATAACTGAAGCATTAAATAACAACGCATATTAAACTGAGATGGAAGGAAACTGCTGCTCTGCTCAGCAATTATTATTGGACTCTTTAATGAGCTCATAGAAAATACACTGATGCCGTCCATTTTTAGTCTGGATGATCAGAGAGGTCAGTGACAAACCAGCAGGTTAGACGACAGTAAAATGATTATCCAGACTCTCAGCTTCTTCTTAGCAATATTACACTCAGTCAGGATGTGGTGAGGCTTGGAAGCTGGCGACCAAAAATAGGCAAAAGTTTAATCAAGATATCTGTACCATCAGCTCCTGTCTGCTGTCTGCCTGCAGACAGAGCAGATCTGACTGACAGCAAAAGGCCCAGTCAGAGTCTGAACCCGTCAGTCTGCTGTCATGAAAGTTGCCAATATTTCTACTTGTATTTAGGATTTTTTTCTCCTCCAGCTGAGGGGAGGGAGCCAGCCTGCATACCAAAGCCTCAGTGCTGTGATGCTCGGCCAGTCTTCTGTTACATAATCTAACCCCAGTCACAGTAATGAGTGATTATGGCCACAGAGTCTTTCTGGATAATGTTACATGAAATGTACAAAGTCTTCACTTCAGTGAACAGATGTGATCTTTGTAGCCCAGTAATCATTAGAAGAGGAGAAGAGTTTCAACCTTGCTGTAATAAAGTGAAATGTTATTTGATTTTCTTTCTTTGTCTTAAAATCCTCGAACAAAAAGTCACAAAAATTATCAAAAGATTTAGATTAGTCATTCTGACGGTTGCAGTGATGTTTTCTGAGCATCCATTCAGGTGTTGTCTATAGCACTGACACTGGGAAAGAGGCAGGGTGCACCCTGCACAGGTCAGCAGTCTGTTGCAGGGCTTTTGTGTGTATATACATATAAAACAATCCCCCTCGTTCCTGTGCTGCAGAGGGAGGATCAGGTCATCACTGTAAACGTTGGTCACTTTAAACGTTTGACCAAAGCAGTCTGGGTTTTCTCAGGTGAGGACAGTCTTCGTGGAGACATGCTGAAAAGCTTTCTGCCTTTTTAAGTGGGTTTATTTTCTGCAGTTTCACAGAGACAGACAGTCAGGGGGTGTTTGGGTCTCACAAACAGCAGCCTCTGTTTGCGTCCTTGAGCAGATTAATCTGCTAAACTCTCCTCGCTGATCGCAATTAAGAGATGAGAAACTTCTAAAGCGCTCTCCTTTCACTCGCATTTTCCCTCCCTCCATCTCCCCTCATCTCTCTCTCTCTCTCAGTAACAAGGCCTCGCTCATCCCTTCTTCTTACCTCTCTGATATCCCCCTATCTGTGTTCGCAGTCACACTGGGATAATTGTGCACCTATAATGGAGAAATTAGTCGGCCCTGAAATGAGCTTCTCTCTCTCTCTCTCTCTCAGAGCTGAATGCCGCCGCTTGGCTCGCTCTGCCACATCAAACCCTGACGAGCTGCAGAGGGGGAGGGAGAGGGGGAGGAGGAGGAGGGAGCACCGCTGCGAGGCATCCTCCACAAATCAGCTTTCACTCTGCAGCTTCCTGTCTTCCTCTTCCCTCCGCTGCTTCTGCCTCTTATTAGAATATCACTTTAATGTCGCACTGCAGGTGTTTTATTACTTCAAAGAAATAAAATGAAATAAGAGGAGACGCGGCTGCTGTCGTCTAAAGAAAGTGCCCAGTTTTCATTTGTTAATTTGTCCCTGGAAAGGTCCGTATCAAACGTGGTGAGGTATGTTTCTGGTGCTGACACCTGATTGTAGCTTTAAGTGGAATTTTAACCTTCTGAACCATTTTTTTCCTCAAAAATATTTCCTTTAAAACCCTACACACTTAATATCAAAGAAAGAAAGGAAGACAGAGAGGAAGAATGAAAGCACCTATAAGATACTGCACAGAATGAAATCACCCCCGCAGCCACAAGGTCTATGTGGATTTTTCTGAACACACACTAATGCAGCAAAAATTCCTGTTATGAAGGAGAAGTCAGCATCATAAGATCTCACAGAGACTTTTTATCTGCCTTTAACTGACAGCAGTGCAAAATCTGACAACAGCACAACAACAGACGCACATTTTACACTTTTTAGTTGTAGCTCACCTCAGACTATAACTCAGAGGATAATGCTTGTGTCTCTCTGATGTCAGATACTGATAACTTTCTTCAACAACAAAATATTGTACGTTAGAAACAATATTTGTAGATAAAGATGACAGTTTAATTCAATGTTTGGGTTTTATTCTGCAGCCAGCAGGTAGAGCAGATGAAATGACCCGTTGCTTCATAATTCATGATGATGTTAATGTGTTCGCAGATGATTCTGCTGCCCCCAGGTGGCCACTAAAATCAGTGATTGCAGGTTTAAAGACAGGCTGAGTGCTCGCTGTGGAATTCACAATTTATCCACCACTGTTTCAAAATAAAAGCACCAGACGTTGAACATGTGAATGCAGATAAAAGTTGATTTATTGTGTTGCTGCACAGTCAGGATGATAATATGTTATTACACTGTATTGTAGACAGACCTGCAGATCTCTGGTCACTGAAGCATCAGCAGGAAAACACAGATAGTGAGTGTTCAGGATGAGGTGGCCGTTGGGATATTTGCTGATTGAGAGCTTTAAACCTACAAAGGAAGAGTAATTGAAAAGGCGAGTTTAGCCCGACAGCCTTTTGTGATATCTTTTTAATTAAGTTTCCTTTTCTAATGTGCGATCGGTGGGAGCGATAGCAGCGGCGGCGACACGCACGAGGTTTTGTTCATTAAAATGTGGATCTTCAAGAATGTAGTGCTAATTAAAATTCAGCCAGATGAGAAAAAAAGCTGCTGTGGATACACAGAGACTCACAAAGAAACAACGAGTCCACTTCACAGGCAGATGGAGGAAATACACAAAGGACGGGCCAGCCATGGCACATACATGTAATTAATATGAACATCATATGTTGGTGTTGTACAACAACAGCACTATAGAGCCTATACATTATACCTCATACAAAACATGTTGGACTTAATGAACCACAGTTTTTTCCTTTAAAGAAGCAGTTCAGCATTTTGGTGAAAATGCTTAGCATAAAGACCGGGAGCAAGTAGAAAGAGCTAGCCTGGCTACTGTGCATGAACAGTGGAAAACAACAGTAAAGGAGGTCACCCAACCAGACATCCAAAACACAGAGTCCGAGCACAACAGAGAAATGTGTTTACACCTGAAAACACAGAAACACAGGCTGCAGTATATTTAACATGCTACCATGCTAATAATCTGTGTTAGCATTACACGTTTATAAATCATGTTTACAGGTGGTGGTACCTTCATCCTGAGCTGAGAGCTCCAGGCTGCAGCTTCTCCCAGTCTCTCGGTCTCCGGTGAAGAACCAGACGGCAGCCAGGTGTCCAAAGATGGCGCTGTCTCTGCACATGTTACCTGTCTCTCTGTCTCAGGTGAAGAGCAGCTGTGTGGTTTCTCTCTGAGCCTGAAGCCTGGAGTATTAGCTGCTTTAGCTGCACAGAGGCTAAAAGTCCATTCAGTTTGCTAATGGATGCTAATCAGCAGGCTAACGATGATTCAGGAATCCAGCTTCAGAGGTGTTCTGTTATTAATTAATAGTTTTACAAGTAAACCTTTAACCTGTTGGTGGCGCTGATGATCATCAGGCCTCATCTTCATCCAGTTCAGGAGACATTTCTGTCTTCACATTGGACAGACAGACAGGTGAAGCAGCCAGCATCCACAGAGCCCTGCTGCTGTTGTGCTTCATACAAACTGTGAATTGTTTGCAGGTGTAGCTTTTGAATCTTGCTAGACTGCTGTTTAGTTTGACAACAAGACGCTGACAGTTAAAAATACCAAAACTTCAAGTGTCTTTGATAGCTCTAGAGGGAGAAGAACGCAGAGAAGTCTTTGTCTTTAATCAAACAGAGAGAGGAGACGCGGATCCGAATGAAAAGAAACCATGAAGAGAGTTTTGAGCGGAAGCAGAAAGACCTCTCCAGCTTCCCTTTTCTCAACATCAGTGAAGTCAGACAGTGAAAGCCCAATCAGAGCTGCAGGGTTACAGAATCATTTCAGTGAAAAAGAGTCATCACAAACACAACGCGAGAGGCACGAAGACACAAACGAGCAGCTGTGTGGGCTTCATTCACGCTCACTTCCTGTTTGTCTTTACAGTTTAAAGTGCTTTATTCTCCAGTTAAGGTCTATTCAGCTTCTGTGGAGACGGGCGTTTCGCCTTTTGTGCCTTGTTGATGACTTTGGAGGCGAGTTAATGAAGGGCGATGCTGAAGGCAGAAAGCAGCAGATGAGGACAAATAAAGACCAGAGTTTTTTTTAACTCCAAATGCAGCCAAACGCAATTATGGGATGTGGATTACTGCTGAGGGAGGCGAGCGTGTGTTGATGTTGATGTGTGTGTGTCCAGTGAAAGTACTTATAAAGTTGGCTGTGTTTTGTTAAAGCCTTTGTGTTCTTCAGGGAGGTGCAGTCCATCCTGTCGCTGAAAGTTCCAGATTTACACAGAGCTCCATTTAAAAGTTTTCTTTTAATGATCTCTCAGTGTTCCCCGACACAGAATCATTTCAGCTTTGTTTCTGAGCCAGGAGGCAGTCAGAGGCTCCAGTCAGTCACAGCAAATTTGGAAAAACTTAACAGTTGCATTTGGGAACGAAACTCAGCGCCATAGCTGCCAAACTCCTCCAAAGCTGATCCGGAATCAGAAATTAAACTGATTTAAATTGCTGAATATTTTACACAGCTTCAGCTTTTGTTCGACATCATCGTCCACACTGCGACTCGTGAGCCATCGGTGACTTATCTCCACATTCTTTACCCTGATCCACACTGAGGCGTCTCTGTTGGAGGGATTCCCCTGTACTATGGTTCAGACAGCGAGGAGCTGATGCAGTGTTGAGGGTTTCCTTCCTTAATGTTACAGTCAACCTTCACCTGAACACTGCTGCCTCTGAACAGCAGCTGAGTGTATAAATGATCCTTCCTTCAGACCATACGGTGGCTCATGGCGTCCTGGCACAGTTCCTGATTAGGGGACCCTGGGGAGTGGGGCAAAGATCCAGGTCTCTGTCTGGAGCTGGTATAGTCTTTTCCCAGCATGCTATGGGGTTATCTGGAGGCTGTATGGCGCCTCCCTGCCAGCATCACCCTGCAGAGGGGTCAGGTGAGGTCAGGAGAGGCAGAGCAGCACAGGCTGAGTGAGTTTTTAGAAAATAGTTTCTAGATGGTTTTGTCTAGAGATGTTTGCTAAGTGCAGTGTTGCATCACAAACTATTTCTGATGAGTTTTTACAGTAATTATGCTACTAATGCTACATGGATAGCATAGACATGAAAAGTATAGATATGAGAAATTTCAAAACCAAGTAAAAACCAAGAAATATCTGCAGACACAGAAGAACTTCTGACAACGTTTTTCAGGTTGAAGCATTATTTAAATTTAAACTTAAATTTCAGCAGCGGAAAAGAAAAAGGAAAAGTCTCCAACACTGACAGCGGCACGTCAAGTCAGGAGCACAGCCCCTAGATCAGACTGCACCGAGGACGTTCAACACCAACAACCTGGACTGTGACGCAGTAGCATTGAGTGTAAGTAAGTAAAGTTTATTTGTGTAGCACTTTTCTTTTTGTTCAGACAAGAAAACAGTACATTACAGTAATCCAAACATGAAGAGATGAAGGCATGGACAAGCAGCTCCAATTCACATATAATGATAAGAAACGTTTTTAAACTGCTGATGATCCGACCTAGTGGTAAAATATACTAAGATAAAAGCAGTACTTAACACAGATCCTTGTGGAACACCACATGATAAAACAGCAACATCTGATAGAAGAGGAGACCAGCAATGTTCTATCAGAGAGGTACAAGGTGAACCACTCCAAAACAAGTCCAGAAACCCTTCCACGTGGCTTAGCCTGTGGATTAAAATCTGATGGTCAACAGCATCAAAGGCTGAGCTGAGGTCGAGTAAAACAAGGACTCCATCAGAAGGTCATTTGAGACTAAGGAGAGCTGTTTCAGTGGAGTGTAATTTTTCTAAAACCAGACTGAAATTCATCAAGGATGTTACGCTTATCCAAAAACTTCCCAACAACTTCCTCCAATATTTTGGAGATAAAGGGAGGTTTTGAAATGGGTCTGTAGTTCATGGGTAGAGGAGGGTCAAGATTTGTTTTCTCTCAGCACACACACACACACTCTGCATCGCTCCTCATATTTACAGTATATATACTACCTGTTTACATCCCTAACAAACAGCAGCAGCAACAGTTCAGCAGACTGTTCCCCAACATCCACACACTGCAGCTCTGCAGCTAAACAGCACATTAACACACTCACTCCCAAACTAGGTGCATCCACGACCTCAAACACTGTGTTATATATTATTATCAAGCTCATGTGTTATAATGCAGCATCATTTTCCTTCTGAAAGACAGAAACAAAGTCTCGATCTCTCTGTTTATCACAGTCCTGAGAAAGAAATATTCAGAATACACAGTCACTTAATCAAATCAAGCACCTTCTCTCAAAAGCAGATTATCTTTGAGTCTTTGGATTAACCCTCATGCTGTGGAATAAAGAGTCACACAGTTTACACCCGGTGCACAAACATTTTGTGTCAATAACTCAAATCTCCTGAGACATTTTGAAAAACATGCATGCAGCAGCGCACATGCATACTATACACCCTACATTTCACCTGTGTGTGTGTGTGTGTGTGTGTGTCAGATGTGGCTGCACTAATGAATTAAACAGCAGGCTCATTACGCACCTAAACACACACATACAAACACACACACCCTCCAACAATGGCCGCTCAGTGAATCCCATTCAGTCCTGATTTAATCAAACTGAGCTCGGCCTTTCGTCTTTTGTTCTATGATTATATTTTTCCTCTGTGGTGTGAGCGGCTGCAGGGGACGGACAGAGAGAGAAAAGGCTGTGGTCAGATAAACAAACAGGATGAAATAATCTTTTGTCACAGATTAAATAGCGACTCTGCTGCCCGGCGGGGTTTTCATTGTGAGGTGTTTAGTTTTGATTCATTCAGGTTTAATTGCTGATGACAACAGCGAGGTGACGGAGGCGAGCGGAAAATTACAGACATCCTTCGTTAAAGAGGAAGGACGGAGCGTTCAGAGAGGACACAGGAGGAGAGTTCAGAGCTGTGAGCCAACCTCCGAACCTCACACTGACCTTCAGATGGAAGCAGACCTCACACACACACACACACACACACACACACACACACCAAACTCAACAATCTTCACTCATTTCAGTGAGAAAGTGTCTTCTTCTGGTAAATACACAAACCCCAGCTGCACACTGACAGCCTGTACCCATGAACAGCTCTTCAGTAAATCGTGTTACTCTCCTTGTTTTCTGACTTTCATGCTCTTTATAATCTGGGCCCATGGTTTTACAGCCTGTGTCCACACTTGCAGATCGTGTGCACAGATTTGCACATTACACTTTACAGATTACAAACCATGCACATGAATTTATAAAGCGAGACAAGACATTCACACACTCTTTCCCCAGCTGACCTAAATGACCAAATGAAAACACAGAAGAGATGAGAAACCTAAAGAGCAGCAGAGTCACAGCAGAGCATAGAATATGATAAAGCTCAGACTGGAGACCTCCAGTGGTGTGTTCAGAGAGAACCATACACAGCTTCAGTATGAATGTACTCTCCTGCTGTCAGCTGATATTGGACTAATAGTGGAATAATCCAGGAGTTCGTTTATGAAACGCCGGGCGAATAAAACAGTACGAATCCCTCGACTCTGCAGGAACACATTAGGCAGCGTACAGTAATTCTCTGTTCAACTTGAGTGCAGCCAGTGCTTCCATTAAAGGCCTGTGTGCTGTTTGCTCTGTAATTACCACAGTACAGCAGCTAGGAGCGGTCACTGCTAATGTTCACTGTGTTAAAGTGGCCTTAAAAAACCTTCAGTGAGCTCAGTGCTGCTGTTTCTGAAATGACCATTGAATCAATAATGCAGCAGCAGCAGCAGGAACGACTCGTTTCTAACCACAACTGGACTAATAAACCTCCAGCAGAGAGTTTACCTTCTGTTTGTACATTCATCAGAGTTCTTAAAATGTTTTTGGACCCATGAAGTCATGGAGGAGGATGTTACAGGGAGTTAGAGAGTCTGTGTCTTATTCTAATTTCACAATCCAACATTTTAGGAAACTAAAGAAGAAAACTTTTTGTTCAGAGGTTAAAATATGAACCTACTGAGTGGTGGTCATTCGAGTTAGAATTAATCTTGTGCCACCTTTAATTTTCCTGTGATTTAATCAAAGTGCTCTCTGTCTCAGTCAGAGTCATTTCAGCTCTCAGGCCACTCCGTCGCTGCCTTCAGAGATACACTGCATGTGTGATTTGTGTCCCTCATTCACATCCATCTTGGAGAGGACTGATACAGCAACCAATTCCTCTGTGAACATACATTTTTACATGTGAATATTTGACAGAGTTTGACCTGTGTGACCTCTGTGGTCAGTCGTGCTGTGTCCCTGTGAGCAGAGTAAAGAAGATTCTTTAAAAGCAAGTTTAAAACAAAAGTATGTTCCAGTGTGTGACTGCCCAGCTGTACTGTGCCGCTTTGTTTTAGGTTTCTGCATGGCTGTTCTAAAGAAATGTCCCATGTCCTAAAACCTTTAATAACTTTAACAGTTCCCAGCTTCAGAGCGACGGCTCAGTCTTTAATAACGAAGCCAGGCGCAGTTAATCCTCAGAGAAAAGGTTTCACCGGTAAGGAGGGCACAAATTCCAATTCTCAGCCTGTGGTGGAATAAAACAGAACAAATCAGGGCCAAGCTGACATTAGCCCCACACTAGCAGGACGCCCACTTCCCATGAAGGCCAATTACTGTACCTCCACAAAGGTGGCAGAGGGTTTCCACGACATCCAGTTGGTGTTTTCATGTGAGGTTAAAAGAGGTGAGAGGAAGCGCCGGGTTTTTACCTTTACAAAGGGACAGAGCAGACATGTCTGCCAGACCTGACATGTTTTTTTCTTTTTCTTTTCCCCTTTAGTCTCCTCACCCAGCCGATATATAATGAGCCTATCTGGCCATAAGAGAAAGCATTAGCAGTCCGCCGGCTCTCTCTGCTATCTGTGACACTTCTCTGCTGAGGAGGAGGAGAGCCATTTTCTCTTTGAAGAAGATATCAGAATCATTTCATATTTCCTGCTCGTCATCTTTCTGAGTGGAGCTGCAGGGCTGCAGAGCTCTGCTCCATCACAGCTCAGCAGTTCATACTCATGTTTGGGTCAGTAGGCTGCCTGCATGGTAATAGGTCAGTGTGTGTGTTTGTGTGTTTTGCGCCTGCTGGGATGAAACAGTCATTTGTGTTTGTATAGAACAACCCTGCAGTCAGTGTATGAAAACAAACTGGCAGCATTTTCTTTTATTTGAAGAACAATAAAGATTGTAAAGATGCAACACAGAAATACTTATACTAAATACTTCTTATACTTCAGACCTGTGCCTCCTGTCAGCGACAGTCCACCCACTAAACTGTCCTCAGACCAGCGTACAGATCGTTCATCCCTTCGCTTTCACAGGAGCATCTCCATGTATCCGAGACTTTCCAGATCTTTATGTTCCGTCCCTGACCTCCTCCTTCCCACCTGTCATTATTACTACGGCCACAAGAGGTCGCCTAACAAGAAAATTTAGGGTTTCCTCTGTAAACGTTGGCTGCTACTGTCACATGTCACTCACATGAGTCAGTGTTTAGATTTTGGTCCCACAGCTTGTTGACTGCAGCGCCCGCTCTGCTGCAGCCAGTTCAGTTCAGCCCTCTCTCTTTGTGTCTGAGCGGAGCCTCTGGGCGTCGGCCGTGTCCTCATCACGCTGTGTCGCAGTCAGACGGCCTCAGCGTATTTTTTGTCGGGGGGGGGGGCTCCTTTAATCTATAATGGAACAGACGTTATCATTATTGTTAAATAATGCACAGCGGCCACCAGCATCAAGTATTAATAACTTATTGAACAGAGCAGTTTCCGGTGACCTGCCTCTGGGCCCAAACCATGACTTTGAACAGGACCACTGAGTGTGTGTGTGTGTGTGTGTGTGTGGTGTGTGTGTGTGTGTTCTTTATTGACAAAAGGCCACTGTAATATCAGGGGTTGAAAAAGGAGAGCCACCTAGAAGTAGTTTTGTTGTTGTTGCCTCACTCTGCTGCAGTTTAGTGAAAAACTCTCATAATGTGTGTGTGTGTTAACATTTGTTTTCATCACATCAGAAAAACCACAAACCTTTCTCAGCTTGTTCTGAAGAGTTGGGATGATTTTTCAGGATTTTTTATTCCAAACCTCGTCTCTGATCTAATGAATATTTTACTGATTCTACTCACTCTCTGTTCTGACTATTAAAATGTATTCTACTGATGCTGTAACTGTTGAAGAGTCTGCTGAGAGTTAACACCACAGAGATGAGTTCATTAGCATAGTTACACAAAATTCTGCTTGTGTATTTAAGTGGTGGAGGAAGATGGAACAACCAGGACGAACATGAGCTTTAAAGGCGTTTTGGAAAGAGAGGACATTTAGTTAAAGTCAGGGTAAGAGTCAGAGTCAGGAAGAGTTGCCATGACCTCTGACCTTTCTTTAGGTGCAGAGTCTCTGCAAAGTAAAAAGCCTCACTGTCACAGCAGATGTTTGTGTTTGTTTGTCGGTCCGTTTTACAGCTCGACAGAGACCCCGCCCGCCTCAGACTTTTCCGAGCGGAAACACAAACGTCCGCCTCCTGCCAGACTCGATCCGTTTCTGCTCCGGCTGCAAAACAAAAACCTAAATGAAAAATGAAACAAGAGTTAACAAACATTTTGGCCGCCTTTCACTCTGCGAGCACTAAACATCCTGTATAAAAATCTATTTGTTGGACGGCTTGTAAATTGAAAGCTTTGGAGACGGTTGCCTAGCAACTGGGGCCCCGGTTGCCAAGCCCGGCATTACTGCCAATTATGGTGGGCAGGAGAAATTGGTGTCGTCCTTTTTTTTCTCTCCCTCTCTCTCCCCATCCTCTGACTGCTGAATGTCTCTTTTTTTCCCCCCAGAAGCAAATCAGCCTTCACATGAAGATCTAACAACGCTGTCGATATCTCTGCCTTTCACCAAACATGAATGAGAAGTGTTAAAAACATAAAAAGCTGATGAAGAAATCTCTCAGAATCAGAGTTTTTTAAATGGAGTTCTTTGAGGCTTTTGTTCGTGTTTGTTTTCCGCTTCATCGTCGTGTCTGTAATGGCATAAATCAAACTGGTATTTAAGAGGTTTGATTTATGTCATTAAAGACACGACTCTGTCACATCATCATCCTTCATGCTGGGACTCGCTCGCTCATTTTCTCAAAACGTGATCCAGAAGTTTTGTAGTTGGAAAAAAAAAAGAAGAAGAATGAAATAAAAAAAACTGCAAACAATCACAGAGTTAATGCATTTCTTCACAATTAGATTTCAGCAGACGTGTTTTGCAGCCCCACCTAGCTGCTGGGGGGACACTGATGAAAACTAATGCTGTAATTCTGCTCACATATTGCCACCTGACTATTAGATTTTGCCCTTTCTCTTGTATGGGGGCCAATGTGCTTGTTGGTTAACCGAATTAGCTTTTGTGTGTTATTGCTTTACGTTCTCACCCAGAGGACAGTTTCAATAATCAACCAAGGAGGAGGAGGAGGAGGAGGAGGAGGAGGAGGAGGAGGGTCACGAGCCAACCAGCCCACAGGGTTGTGAATGAGCTGCAGTGGAACAGAAACGTTACAAACATATTCAGTTCACTCAGGTTTCTGCCTCCCTGGTTTGTGTCTACATCGATAGAAATGTTGAATAAAATTGGTTCCAAAGTGCTTTACAGAACAAAAACAAGGTAAATCTATCCCTAAAGCTGTGTCTCAATTACAAACTACATTTAGATTCTGAACAGAGTTTGTGTAGTAAAGCGCACTCACAGATGTTCATAGGAAAAACAGCACTGCTCTGGTTTTTGTGTGTCCAGAACAAAAAGTTAAATTGCTGATGTTGATGAAAGAGATTCTCAATCAAAGACTTTTCCAGAATATACCTCACTCTCTAAAAAGCTCGGACGCTCAGGAAAATGTATCCACCATCTTACGACAGGTCATCCATGTTTTAGAAGAGCTAGGAGACCGACACACAATCATGTAGTTATATACGAAACACACAGGTTTATAGACCTGCAGTGGTGCAGAGGTTAGCAAGAGGCAAGAAGGTTCCAGGTTCAAACCCCAGTGTCTCTCTCTGTGTGGAGTTTGCATGTTCTCCCTGCACTGAAGTGTATTTAATTCAGTCGTTTTTGCAGTGAAGGCACCACAGAGTCAGTCCACAAAGAGACATCAGCTCTTTAAAAGGAAGAACTTTGGGCTAACGTCAGCCATATTCAGGTGTGCACGTCCTGTCATGGTGAAACACACACAGAGAAAAAAATCAGGTTTAGCTGTGTGCTCTGAGGCTCTGCAGCTGCTGCCACCGTGGGGCTTTTTGACTTTTCTCTTTGAGAGAAACCCTCCAGTGCAGAGCTGTCCTGCTCTGCTGCGAGCAAGGCGACGCTGCGACAGGCTTCCCACCGAGCCGGAGGAGGATAAACAGCGAGCTGAAAACCTCGCAGACAGCCTCTCACCTTAAAAACACACCTGAGGTGGCAGCCGGGGCTCCTCCGAGTCAAACGGCCTTTTAATCTCGCTCTGAGGCACGTCACGCTCGCTGTAGTCGGCCGCCACACCGCGAGGCATTTTAATCATGCTGGGGATGTATGAAGTGCCGGGGGCCCAGGGCCAAGGAACGGGGGCCACTGGGGTTCAGATTGTGTTCAGATTCCCTTCAAAAGGTTGAGCAGACAGAACGGAGGAATAATGTCGGGATAATGAGACTTCTCATTACAGAGCCAGGTGGGGAAACTCTGCGTTTTGTCACCGCTGTCACAGACGTCGAGCCGGGTCACGACTCGTGTCGGCCAGAAGACGAGCGCTCGCGTGTATCATTATGTGTGGGCTGCAGCCTTGGAGCTGCCGGCCTCTTGGCTTCCAATTGTTCAGGCTTTTCACAGAGGACACAGAACCGGAGCAATTACCCACAGTTCAAAGCGGCTGTATAACAGGAAGGACAGCTGTCCGTCGGTCGTCCACTTTGAAGCTCTCATTGTCCAAACACAGTCTGAGTCAGTGTTACTGTCAGAGGGTCGAAGCCACGTGGCTGCAGCTCGTTACTGTGACGCGACAGATGTTCATCTGGAAGAGAGATGATAAACATCCTGTTTTCAGTCAGCGGACAGAGCTGCTGCTGCTGCTGCTGAGGGCCTCACCTCCAGCAGGGGGCGCTAACATCAGCATGTCACAAACTATCAACACCTTTCATCTCCACAGCCTCAACCTGACGAGAAACAGAAGAAAAGTAAGTGAGAGGTCGGTTAGTTTGTTCAGCAAGAGTCAGGCAGAGGAGGAGAGGACATCAGTTCAGTTCATATCAACACTTGTGAAATATTTGTACTTATTTTTCCATCTCAGAGTAAAATACTGTCGTTTTTTCTGCAGTAGCTGGTGAAGAAGTTGAGCGTAAACAAAGGTCTGTCCATGCAGGATGATGGCTGGATATCAGCACCGATCTGATTTTGATTCACAAACTCCAGGATCGATTTGTTTCTGTCTGATTCGTTTTAACTGAAAGGTTTTATCAGGTTTAATGAAAGTACACTGGGTAAAATGTTGCCTCTGCAGACCTCTCCCAGCTTCTAAAATCAGCGGACTCGTCCGTGTCTTCCAGTTTAGCAGAAAGTGTTGCGTGCTGATCCTGACGAGATAAACTCACCATCTGTGAAGTCGGAGCTGCAGAGGAGATGAAGAGACTCTGACCTGTGTGATGTTGTTTTCTTTCTCTACCCAAGGCCTCTGCTCTCGCCGCTCTGCTCAGAAAGAGGAAAATAATTACTGCGGTCATGGCTCGGGTCACACGGCAGCTAAACGCCGCCGCTTTGTTGACCGTTTTCGAGCTAATGTTTGCTGAGGCAGAAGGTCACAGCACCGGGCTCATTACTGAAAACAAAAAAACAGTCCGACGGTAAACTGAAAGTTCCTGTGTGATAAATAAAAAAACTGCTGGGAAAAATTAAACATCCAAAAAAAAGTTTGCTTGTTTTCTAGTGGTGAAGACTCCTATTGACAGATTCACAGGTCAGTGTATAGATTAGTTGTTTGTAGTTGCTTAAAATAAAGCTTTGTCATAAATTATTCACAATATTAAAATCCATAATTCTGAATCCTGCGTTGTGATTAATTAATGAGCCTCTGAATGTGAGATGGAGATTTATTGTCTCAGACCTTGCTGCAGGTAGAGGCCGTGTTAATAATTCAGAGATGAAACTGGCAGAGTGAGAACACTCAAATAAGAATAATAAAACTCTCATGTCTTTATTCCAGAGTTTCTTCGTGCAGCTGGCAGGTGAGGCGGCGGGGCCTCGCACATCATATCACCGCAGATGAAATATTAAAGAGCGGGCCGAGATGAACACACTGGTTTGTATCAGCAGACTGAAGCCGCCGGAGGAAACAGGAAGATGGACGAGTGTTTGGAGAGCTGAAGCTCAGACAGAGAGAGAGAGAGAGAGAGAGGATCCTTCCTGATGAGAAAATCTCTTCCTGATTCATCACTGTGGTGGAGTTACCATGTGGTGTCTGAGAGGAAAAGTGTGACTTTACCAGTTGTGTATGTTGTAGCAGCAGAAATGACCTGGAGACAGTGAGGTGTTTGAATCCAGGTTTAAATTACTGACTTCAACAGCGACTGTGTGCACTTAACCAAAACAAAGCAGGAATCAGCCGTAATATTCATGGCTAATGAGCTAACGAGCTAACAAGCTAACAGGCTAACAAGCGCTGAGTCTGCGGTCTGACTCTGGTGTGAGGCTGATCAGTGTGAACCTGGTGGACGCAGCAGAGTGTGACATTTCTATCAGGAGGTGGCTGATCAGACAGGAGAGACAGAGAGTTTGAAAGCTTTATTTTTGCCTGTTGTATTGATTTTTTACTGAATTAGTGTAGAAGTTGGGATCTGTGGCCGTGTGTTTGATGGTGCTGAATCCCAGACTCTTCCTGTTCATTGTGTGGTTTCATCTTTCTTCCTAACAGCCCTGGTTTAAACCTGAGCGGGCTGTCTGAGCACTGTGAGTGCAGGACTCTTACCTTTCCCTCTGACACCTGTTAATCTGACACTGTGCGTCTACAAGGAAGAACTGATTTACCCTGGAGAGTGATTCACTTTGTTTTTTATGTTTTTATTCAGAAAATGTTTTGTAGCACTTGGAAAGTGAAAGAACAGGTGGACACAGAGCTGCAGTCACCTGACCTTTCACCTCAGGTCTTTGATAACTGTCCTGGTTCGTCCTCTGCTCGTTAATAAAACTAATTTTTGCACGTTAAAAGTCGAGTGAGACGGTGCAACTTTTCACACAGTCACATGAAACACTTGGTTAAAGTGTTTAACATCATGTCTGTGTCAGGTCGAAACTTTTTAAAGGCTCCTGCTCATCTGGGTTCAGGTGCCTCCCACCAGCAGCTGTAAACACGATGCCACCGAGGGCGGGGCAGTTCATGTCTGAGACGTCTGCGAGGTCGGTCACTAATTGCCCCCAGCCCCCCACCCCAGCAGAAACACGACAACAGTGCTGTGTTGTTGACAAAAACCCACAACAGACTGTAAATGAGCTTTAAAGTGACATGACCACATCCACTTTCAGAGGACAGACACATCATTTAGAGTCTGGAAGAGTGAAGAAAAAACTGAGGAGAGATGGCAAATAGATAATGAGACGGCTAAAAGCTTGATCTCAAGAATAATTTGCTTCTTTTGCTGCATGGCCTCGAGTGGGGAAACCGTTAATCAAAGGTTAGAATGAAATAAACTTTGTTCAAAGATCCTTTTCCCCAAACATTTAAGACTTGGAGGGCGAGAACGGCAGAGGGAAAAAATCCAATTATTTTCCTCTTTTATCACTTCACTCGTTACAAATAAGACACGCTTTCTGAGAGGCAACACAGTTTAGTTTTATAATTGCTGTTTTACCACCTGCCAGTTCAGCTAACAGTCACTCCGTCTCTGTCCTCCCCTCTCACGGCACTCCAGCCCGAGATAATCAGCCCCGCTCCAATTAGAGCCGCTTCTGACGAGGACAAAGTTGTCGATCGTTTATTAACCGAAAACCAAATGAAGAGCAGGGAAAATAATATTTAATATCATTTGGTCTGTCCTGCCCTTCAGGCTTATTAATTGGTTAAAAGTCACCCTGTCACCTTCTCAGATGGAGGTTTTGGTCCGGGGGATGTGACTGGGTTGTCGGCCATCTTGGACACATTAACATCAGTGCTTCTTTTCAAGAACAAAGGTTTTAAAAATTCATCCTTTTGTTTGTTCACAGCTCTGCACTCAACATTTAATTCCTGCTCCCCAGAGGATGAACCCTTTCAATTCACACACACCTACAGGTGTGTTCAGTTTGACTGCCTACTCTAACATCTGCTCTCTGATGGAGCCACGCCCGCTCAGTCCTGAGTGGAGGTGTAATCAGGTCAGAGTGGAAACACCTGGTGAGAACAGAGAGAACGTTCACTTTATTTCCTGGGAGAAGAACAATCCTCGCTGCCTGTGCTCTGACATGTTCCCGACTCCGTCGTCTGCACGTCGTGTTTCTCTTAGATTAAATGTTACGTTACATTATGGTGCATCAAAGCCTACCTGTGATATACTGTGTTCAGGTATAATGGGTTTAAGTCCTCATCTTGTCTTCATGCAGAGAGGAGCCTCCGGCACAAATCAAGTAAACTCACTTCACCTGCAGCTGCTGCTTCATTTTTATTTATCAAGTTTTTACATTATGTGTGAGAAGTGGAGCTAAAACGCTAACGTGTTACATGTTTACTCCTGAGTTTGGAAATGAAATCCTGAGGGAAACATCAGGACTGATCACATGAGAGAGAGAGAAATTATGAAACTTCTCAGCTTCAGTGCGAGCACACAGAGAGAGAGGAAGATTGGATGTTCCCTAAAAACAAATTATCAGAAACAAACAGAAACCAATAACCTGTTCGCCCCCCCTCCCCTCCCTCCTCCAAAATGTTAAAATTTCTCTTTGCGGCGGCGTTGACACCCTGCAGCCATAAACGCCAGAAAATATGAAAAGAGAAAAGAACAACATCAACAAAACAGGGGGATGAAATTTCACCGTGAGGGTGAAAATGAGAAACGACATAATAAAGCGATTCTATTAAAAAGCCATCTGACCGTTAATAAAAGTAATGATTTGATGAGAACGTCCCGTCACAGAGCCAGAGGCGGCAGAGGAGGAGGAGGAGGAGGAGGAGGAGGAGGTTCGACTGGCTTTATTTTTATGCTCCGACATTGCAGAGAAGGGAAAAATGAGACGAAGTGTGTGTGTGTGTGTGTGTGTGTGTGTGTGTGAGGAGCGGGGACAACATAAAAAACAATTGCTGCCTCTCCCATCTCTGACTTAATGAGATTTGGTGGCTGCTGCTGCTGCTGCTGCTGTGGCCAAGGCTCAGGTATTATTTGTTGTTGGAGGTGATGGCAGGATTGGATAAAACACATATCTCGCAGCGAGGCGTCGACTTTCTCATCTGCTGCAGAATATCAGACTCACCTTCTGTCAGTCTGCAGCTCCATATGCTGCATACTGAGAGACACGCGGCCGGGGACACATTTACATTTTAGGTACAAATTCAGTGACAGACACAAACGCTGGCGTCTGTGAACAGCGCGGCCAAAGTTTGTGTTAAAAACAGGCGGCGTGCTCCATCCCCACCGGCTAATTTTCTAACATGTCAGCGTGGCACTGTTCTGCTTTATGAGCTGTTTATTACAGTGACGGCCTCAGCACCCTTTGCCTTGGTGAGCGAACCACATCAGGTACACAGTTCTGCACTGAGTGAGAAAAGGCCCAGGTTCAAAAATACCAGAGTTATCCTTTAAGACGTGCTGCATCCTTCACCATCTCTTTGTCCTTGCACAAATTGTAAATTATATAATATGTGTTCTTTCTGTAAATAAACACCACTCACTTCTCTTTTAGTTTAATCACTCCTTTGTCTCTTTTCTACCATCTGCTTGTTGTCGTTGTCCTCCGTCCCCTCGGGCGACACGGCGATATCGTTAGACTGATGGGCAGATTTAGACACCATCAAACTTTTAAAACATGAAATATTTAAGTATGAAATGTCTCGAGTCCTTGTGAATTCATCCTGAGTCCTGTGAATGGAGGAGACATTTCACCTTCAGCTGTTCAGCAGAGTAAAAACCCAGAACCCTGAGTTGATGTTGTTGCTGTGAAGAGGAGGTGATATCGTGTGTTTACCACAAAGACAGCGAAGATGTAACATCTCTGTGTTTGTGTGTTCACATTGTACAAATGATTAAATTAAGAGCTGTTCAAAATAACCTCAGTCTGCGCCCTAAAAAACATAACATGCTAGCTTATGTGAAGTTTTCACATTTGAAATTGGCAGCGTGACAGTGTTAAAGTCACATTTTAATTGGTAGTCTGTTGAC
This sequence comes from Lates calcarifer, assembly GCF_001640805.2. Lineage (NCBI taxonomy): Eukaryota > Metazoa > Chordata > Actinopteri > Centropomidae > Lates > Lates calcarifer. The sequence goes on along the minus strand of NC_066840.1, from coordinate 24,753,974 downwards.
AAACAGGCTGCACCACAGAGCTGTAAAGTGGGAGGATGTATTTTTGGAATCATGGTCCTGGAGATCCTGTTCAATTTCTTTTTCTTAAGTTTACTTCAGGACATCGTCACTGTCTTAAAAACGACAACAGATAGAAGGTGAAACTCTCCTGAAAAGATGCGTTAGAAAATATCTGGTTCTTAAAGAATAAGAGGTCAAAGGTATAAAAACTGAAGGAGCGAAGGCCCGTCAGTGTGTACTTTCGAGATGGTGCCTTACTTCAGTGCTCAGTGTCAGGATTCAGTGTTGGATCATGAGGTAAAAATAACACCTGTGGAGCACCTGACAGCTTTACTCTGCACGACTAATCTGCAAACTGATGAAAGCATCGCTGAATGTCTGAGCGTTAAACTTAAAGCTGCCTACACCTCCATGACCTCAGCCACGGGGATATTACTGCAGAAATGTGGACGTTTTTCATATCTGTCCCTGAGATGCAGCTGTGTTTTCATTTCCTCCCAACAGAAGAAACAATCGGCATTCACACTCTCGCCCGTGTTTTCTTCTTTGTCGTCTTCTGGGCTCGATCCAAGAACATCGCTCTTCAACGAGACTCTGTTCAGCGTCCAACTCTCAGCTCTCACAGAGCTCCTCTTCAGCTTGTCAGTCCACACAGACAGGAGGAAAAGAAAAATGAAAAACCTGTCTGTTATTGTGCTGAGAAAAATCTAATGTGAAAAACACTGGAAGTGTTTCAGAAATGTTGATGACTCTGCAGTCAGACTGAAGGCGGAGGACTCTGTCTTTGAAGGTTTAATGCATTTTAAAAAAACAAAGGGAGTTTGACAGTCTGTCAGTTTGATTTTTCAAATAAACACAAAACCAGAAAAAAATTGATTTCGCGAGGACGCCTGAACACATCAACGTACAGGAAGTGGTGGGACATGTTTCAGTTTGAGATGACTGTGACAGAAAGAAATCCAGATTTCTGTGAATGCAGCACAATCGGTGCCCCTCCCTCCCCCTCACTGTTTGTGCCTCGTCAATGTTTTTCCATTCCTGAAGTGAGGCGTGAATGGCAGCATCATTACCATCGCCGTGTCGAGATCAGAGGAAACAAAGACGTCCAAGGTTCAGGTGTTTTTCAGTCGCAGGAGGAGACCTTGAACAAGCCGATCACTCTGTGTTTCACTTTCCAGCTTTGAATTTTGAAGTTTTAGAAACTGAAAACATGTCAGAGAGAAGCTCAGTGTGTCGCTGTTATGACACAAAGGTTCACTTGATGAGGAGACAAGGAGAAACGTCAGGCTCCGTCATTTTGTATAAAACTTTTCTGCATCTTTGAAAGAACTGAAAATAAAACAAATGAGAAAATGTTCATATAAACTCCTCTGAGCCGCAGAGACCCACTGTCTCCAAACACTATAAAAACACACACGTTCCTTCATCACCATGAACACACACTGTCCTGCTGCCCCACACACTCTGCAGCACTAAATGTGGATTAATCCGCCGCTGAAAATAGTCCCCAACAAATCCTCCTTCAGTGAGCAGAGAAGGCTTTTTTAAAATGATAGAATAATAAATAAATATTTCCATCTTCAGTAGAGAGCGGCTGTAGAACAAACACCTCCTAACAACAAAACAGATCTATGAGCTGTAATAAGCTGTTTGCAGCAACAGTGTCCAGGAGGATTATTTTCCTCCTGTTTTAATGATCAGTTACTGATTTCAGTGATATTTAAGGAAAATGATCAAACATGTAAAATGATGATCAGTTTCTCATTCATTTAAACTGAAAACTTTCTGCAGCTGGACAGAGCATTAACAAAAACTGATCTTCATTTTACTGAACCTACGACAACACGAGTGATCTAATATAAGCTTGTGTGTCACACACACACACACACACACACACACTGTTTATATGACTTAAAAATAAGAGTTGTTGTTTGTGTTTTTGTGTTGCTGTGAGAAGCTGCAGGGTCCAAACAGCCGTCAGTCCCAGTGAGCAGGTTATTAATGAGGAGCAGAAAGACAGGAGCAAATTACATCACATTCAGTCAGAGGAGGAGGAGGAGGAAAGGAGGAGGAGGAGGAGGAAGAGGAGGAGGAAGGAGGAGGAGGAGGAGGAGGAGGAGGAGAGGAGGAGGAGGAGGAAGAGGAGGAGGAGGAGGAGGAGGAGGAGGAGGACTGGAGAGAGTGGGAGAAGAGGAGGAGGAGGAGGAGGAGGAGGAGGAGGAGGACTGGAGAGAGTGGGAGAAGAGGAGGAGGAGGAGGGGAGGAGGAGGAGGAGGACTGGAGAGAGTGGGAGAAGAGGAGGAGGAGGGAGGAGGAGGAGGACAAAGAAAGACGTGGACACTCAGGTTTTTGAGTCCATATGTGTTCACATTTGTAAAACATGAGTACATCCATACAGACTGAGATCCATCTTCACAGCTCACCACACACACATTATCACTGAACTCTGAGTCAGACATGTTAGAAACCTTGTGGAGTAAAATCTGTGAATTAACTGACCCCAGCAAAACCACGTGGATCATTTCGAGCCGGAACGAGTCGGTCTGTCCGTGTCTGCAGGTGAATCATCCACGTCGGGCAACACGAAAGTCGTTTTCAGGTCCTAGAACTCTGACTCTGTCTCTGTTTTTATTAGAAACAGTTTGAATCATTTCACCACACTGGAAGATTTTTCCACTCGACTAACATCACTTTATCCTTCCAGTGACATTTTTGCATTCTGTTACATCACACAGACTCATATCAAACCATTTGCTCTGTTACTTTGTCCTTAAATCTACATTTCTCCATTTCTGTCCCACTAACAAACTTTGTTCATTTCAAATATAAATCTCTTTGATTTGATAGAGTCAACTGACATTTTTCATATTCCAGTTTCCTGATCTTCTTCATCGTGTCTTGGTTTATGGAGAAAATTACTCTTAAAGCGCAACAGGAAAATATTTGTACTAGCTTTGTTTCTCTTGTTCTCTGTAGTTTAACATTTTAAAATTTTATTCAACCAGGTGAGTCACACTGAGATTGCATGATTGCAGTGCAGTGTTCCAACATAAAAATAAAACACACACACAAATGAAATGAAGCAGTAATAACTCTGAGCAGACAGGAGAGAAACATTAACAAACCTTCCTCCAAACCCTTCACTACATTTTTAAAAGCCCTGGTCTGGATCAGCTCATCAGGCTGTGAATCAATCTCCGAATGGTTCCGGGCTCTAGGAGCAGAAAACATAAAAACATGTTTTCCAGGGTCAGCGTGAACCTTAGCAAAAAGAAATTCTGGTTTTGAGCAAGATGCAAACACAAAGGTAAGAGCAGAGCAACCCAAGGATGGATTTATAAATAAATACATCTGCAACGACGAAGAAGAAGAAGAAGAAGAAGAAGAAGGACACTGGAGCTCAGTGTCCGGACAAAGGCACATGAAGTGTTTCTGTGTTAAAGAGCTGGGAAGAGGCTGGAGCTGAGCTCTGCTGCCTGTCCACTCTGAGCTTTCTTTAACTGATGAGCAGAAAGAAAGTGTGAAAATCTAAAAATGGTGCCTGGTTTTAAATCCACATGTCCGTTCATTCCTCAGTGGAAGGAGAAAAAAACACCGGGTGTAATTACATGGAGCTTTCTGGGCCTAATGTGGGATTGATTTGTAACTGCAGGACATCCTTGAACCAGATCCTTAAAAATGAAGAGAGAGGAAAAGGGGAACGGCGCCTTAAGTGAATTTAAAAATGCAGGAATAATTACACATATACTGCAAACTAATTAAGAAGCTGTGAACTCTGCGGCCTCATTCCTCCCTCGCAGTGATTACAGGACTCATATTTCAGATTCTCTCAGCTAATTCTTCTGCCGCAAAACGGACGGAAGCTAAAACTCGACGAAAATGGACCGGTGACATCAGACATGGACTAAAAAAAAAAAAAATTAAAAAGGAAGAAAGTCAGACTCTGGTTACTATTTCAAAGTCGTCATATTAATTGTGTTGGAGGAGAGAGAAAAGAGAAAGTCTGTCTGCTAAGAAACATGGATATTTTTATAATTCAATGGAAGTAATTTATATCTGCAGGGAGATGAAGACGGTCGCCGCAGCAAAGAGGAGGACACAGACCACCAGAGTCCAGCCAGTATAAAGCCTATTATCATATTAATAACAATAAGAACTAGAATAAAAAGAATCTCCAAAGTCTGAAAAACTTGACAATAAGGAAGAAGAGTCTGGAAGAAAAGACGGAGCTGAAAAACAAAGTGTTCTCAGTTTTCATTTGTAGTTAAATCTGATGAAGTGGAAACACTTTACACTGCAAACAGCAGCAAACAGCAGCAAACAGCAGCGTGGTGAGATCACGTTTATTTCACCAGATGTTTTGAAACAGTTTCAGAATCGAGGCAGAAAAACTTGTGCAGCTGATTAAAGACGATTTGGACTTTTCTTTAAGAGTAAGTTTCATCACTGGAGCTTCATTCTGCATCGTGTCGACGGATCCCATGTGTGGAGCCAAACACATCATTAAGAACACATCAATGAGCCACACTGTTGCACTGGCTGACATGTTCCTTCATTATGAACACACACGCTGTCGTTTATTTTGATTCAGTCCCACACACACACACACACACACACACACACACACACCCCGCTGCCCCAAATACTCACTACAACACCAAACGTAGATTCCTGAAAATATACATTCACATTTTCAGTCAGAACCAATGAGCTTGGAGCTTTTCTCACAACCGGGAAAAAAAAGGAAAATACAGAACACGCCCCATTCGGATAAAATGAATCCTGATGGGTGATAAAATACTGGTGTTAACATTTTAGCAACTGAACCACAAAAAGGTATTTTCTGATCAGGAAAATCAGGTAACTTCCATCAACCAATGAGCTTTTAATTCTCCTGAATAGACTTTTAAATGAAAGGTGTTTGTTGGCTCCTGCAGAGAAAAAGCCAGTCTGAATGGAGCTTTATGAGCCTGTGTGTGACAAAAGAATTAATGTGAGACATGATTATAAAAATATAAAAATCAGACTGTGTGCACAGGCTGTCGGCAAATAATTATCTAACTATGGCAAAGCAGTCAGAGTCTGCGTGGTTCATGTTTTTAAAGCTTTTATTTGGTTCAGTAGTTACACACACACACACCATGCTGACGACAGATCAGTGACCAATCAGCCCTCTAATGTGCCTCTGTGTCCGTATGCTGCACGTTCAGCTTCACACTGATGGACTTTGGCTGCAGAAGACGACTTAACCACCCACCACCACCACCCTCCCTGTACAGCCCCCGCCTCCCCTCTCTCTGCCACATTAGTCGCCAGGCTCACCGGGGGGAAACCGACTCTGTGCCAAACTGCTTCCAAAAACCCCCCCGACTCCAACATGTGCTGCCATTAGCATCGAGCTAAATAATTTACTCAGACAGAAAAAAAAAGAAAAGCTGCAGATGGGACCCGATCGCTGAAGCCAAACCTGAAACCAGACTCTGATTTTACACAGAACAAACTGACTTCAGGCTGTTTCTGCTTTTTAACAGAAACACATCAAACTATAAACACCATTTAAATCATCAAATTATCAACAGTAATTAATAATAATTCCACACACCTGAGGTTCATCTTTCTGTTTAGCTGCACAGGACAAAAACACTGTTGTTGAGTGTAACTGTGTCTGTGGATTCATCCTCAGGTGAAAACACATTAACACAGTAAAGTCAGGATCAGACAGCGTGGTTCAGCAGGAGAAATCTGACGTCAGTCCAAGCTGCTGATGAAGAGTCGACTGTGTCTGACTGTTCATTTTAAAGACTTAAAGAAAGAAAAGCAGCATCACAACCTAACGATCACTGAACTGCAGCAGAGAGTTTCAGGCGTGAGGACTCACATCAACCGCTTTTATTTATCAGTGTAACTCATACAAAGAGAAGAAACCTCAGTCAGATCAATGTGAGTCTGTGACCTGGAGGACCGGATCATCGTCTGGATCTGCAGCTGTCTTTTGTTTCTACACAAACTTTAACTTTGATCTTTGCTGAATATTAAATGTCGTAAAGAAAGAGTTTTTCAGTGCAGTAAGAAATTAAACTGTCTCATTCCTTTCACTCATTTTCTGCTCAATAATCGACTGAATGACTTGTTAATGTGCTGATGTTATAATGCTGGGTAATGGCTCTCCTCACGGGGAGCGACATCACCGTGACAGAGCGTCACGAGCATGAAAACAAAGAAAGAAAGAAAGAAAGAAAGAAAGAAAGAAAAGAGGAAGAGAGGAGAGCAGGAAGAAGAGGAGAAAGGTTTTAAGTTGTCCTGGATTCATCTTCCTCTCCTCTCTTTGTGCAGCCAAATCTGCCGAGTGGATTAACCGAATCTTCCAGCTGCTCTTCAAAGTCAACTCTGCTCTAAAGCCCCCCCCCCGCTCTCTAGTCCATCTTCTTTTTCTTCTTTAACTTCTTAAAGCTGCAGATACTCAGGGTGGTTTTATCAGCTGCTGTATAATTTAACAAAATCCTCCACAAAGACCTCAGCAGCGACTTACAGGCAGAGAACATGCAAAGAGAAACACACCGAGAGGCAACCCCGCCGCACAAATATTCAAACCACGACTCCTGCCAGATAAAATGAGAATTAAGAGCGAGTGTGTCGGTGTATTCTGCACGTCATTTTGCTTCTTTAAAAGGCAGGGGTCGCTCCTATCAGTCTTTGGAGCGGCGGAGCGACGGTGTTCACAGGAGGATGATAATATCACTGCAGAGAGAAATTCATTTTGAGCTCCTCTCATCCTTCCTCTTCACTTAATTCTTCCTGTCAGTGAAATGTGATTGAAAGCTCTTTTTAAAGGTGACACTTGATTGGCAAAGACAGACGTTATTTGAGGTCTGTCCGTCATGTAAATCAGAGCTGATCACAGCCTCAGCAGAGGGTTTCAGTCTGTACAACAGACACAGCTCCGGCTCCTCTGCTGATTACTAATGTTTTTACTCCACACAAAACCAAAGTCTGTGATTCACATGAGGCTGAAAACATTGAACGACCTGTTCTACAGCATTAATTAACATTAACACATCCAGCCTTATCCGCAGCAGAGCTTAAATCCGCCTAAAGATGTAATACAGGAAAGGTCATGGGGTCACTCTAAGGTTCGTCCTCTGGGAAGCAGGATATTTCATGGAAATGTGTTGATTACATTCTGATGTTTCTTCTGTAAAAAGGAAAATTTGTTTTGAGAATGGAGCTGAATTCACACAGGAGGCCTCAAAATAGTGTTGAATGTGAATATGTCAGTGGTGTGCCTAAATATTTGGTCATATGAGGGTTTTTCATGCTGCCACGCTGTACCACCTGAAGCTGCAGAGAAACAGCAGAACATCAGCAGAAGTAAAATCACCTGAGATACAGCAGCTGCCATCAAGCAAACCACAGGCCCTCTGTTTGATCGCTGAGCTTGGACACATTCACCAGCTGTATTTGCTGTTTTCTGACACCTGCGTCTCTCTGACGCCCCCGGTGAAACCGGACTGACAGAGCCCCGCCACTAATCCGGCGTTAGCAAGGTAGTGCTTCGGCTGGCGTCTCTCCCAGCTGGAGTAAGTACCTGTTCACACCTCTCAGATAAGCAGCCGAGAGCCGCGGCTTTACCGTCTTTCCTCCACGACTTTCACCTTAATTAAGTCCATCTCAGCCGACGAGGCTGCGCGCCTTAAACAGGGCGGAGTGTTGGGGTGTGAGCGCAGGATTTTACCACAAAACAGCATCAGAAGAGACTTCATGTGCACAGTAACACCCACATGTTATATCTCTCAGCCTTGATGAACAGTAAAGACAAGGACTCATCACGATCTAAGATGATTTTCTTTTTGATATCTTAATGAGCCTATTTTTGTAGTTCAAATTGAAACCATCGTAAACCTGACAGTTCTGGTTGGAACAGTCTACAGGAAGCCCAGAGGGACAGAAAAACCCCCGGAGGAAAAAAAAAAAACAGCTTTTAAAACAGATTCCCTAACAGTTGGATGAAAATATGTCCGACAGTTTGTTTTAACACTTTAAACAGAATTCATTTTAGAGTGAAAACGACTTAAACAATTAGCAGCAGATAAAAGGCAGAGCCTGGTGATAAAAGCAGAGCAGGTACAGTCTGTTCTGTTGAGTTCTGAGAGTGTTTCTCTGGAGGCCTGAGCAGCCTGACACTGAGATACAACCACAGAAATAAAAGTAGGTGTTTACTCTCAGCTGAAACCTGAAGCCTCTCAACCCTCACTGAGGACAGCGCTCAGGTAAAGAGATCTACAAGAATCCAGGTGAGAGCTTTTTTTTTTTTAAGACATGCACACAGGTCCAGATTCAGAAGAAAACCTGCAGGTGTGTTCTCGCTCACATCTCTCCGCTCCTCGTTCTCTCGTTCAGCCTCAGGAGCAGCGAAAGAAACATTAAAAAAACAAACCCTTGATTTCCAGCAGCAGCTGTACGTCCCCGAGGCCTCGTCCTCTGTTCTCCACCCTGCTGCTCATCAGACTGCTGTAAACTCTCTGAACATTACAAACCTCTTCATACTCTCTGGATCAAACACTCCACCTATTTGTTTCTGCTGCAGATGCCTCATCGACCAGGAAATGTTCAGACTTGTTACCTGCCGGGGATTTTGGAGGGTTTAGATGCTCTCATTTGTTCTTCTAGAACAACTCAGCCAACGACAACCTCACGCAGGATCAGTGGGTCGTCATTATCCTTTATCCAAAGTCATAAATAGGTTAACACACAGTTTACTAACGCTGCAGTGATGTGTTGTGATTATATAAAACATGATTAAATATATAGTGAAGTGAAGTGAATCATCCAGGTTCGTATATTTAAGAAAACTGGACTCAGACTCAGACATAATGAAGACCACACCAGAGACACGATGCTGCTCTGACGATGCATCGAAGGAACAGAAACATTAAAGTGTAAAACGTGCACAGAGACAGAACAAAATGAGTTTGTGATGGAGGTTTTCATTCATGTATGGAAACGTGTGTGCTGCAGTGTTAGAGGGAGAGTTCCCCCTGCGTCTCATTTTACTTTATTTTTTTTCCACTGAAAGGTTTTAAATTTAGAAAGCTCATGTGTGTGTAACGGGGGATTTGATTCTCAAAGAGGAAAAAGAAAAGCAGCTTCAGATCCTTTTATGAGCAGAACAACAGCTCATGTAGGACACGACTCCCAGAGGTTGACAAACACCCCAACAAACCGACCCCCACCGCTGCCGCCGTCCCTCCCAGAGGCAGCACGCCCAGCGGGGGGCTCTGAGGCTTTGCTTATAGAAACTATATACTGTCTTTCCCATGATGCTTTGCTGGGCAGAGAGTCAGGGGGGAAGAGGAGGTTTTAAGGGGGGCCTGGGAGACCTGTTAGGGCAGCTAACCGACCCAGTTCCCCCTGCTCTTATCCATTAAAACTTGCTGATGCTCGGCCATAACAACATCCACAGCCGCCGCCGCTGCCTCCAACGCCGCCGCTGGCCCGCTGCCTAATGGCCGCCATGAAAGGAGACAGAAGAGGATGGAAACAACAACAAAAGCAGGAACACTCGAGATGCTCCTCCAGGTCTCTCGGGGGGCCCCTCAGGGCCGAGCGCGGGGCCTGAGAAAGAGGAGACTGTTTGCAAACATGCGATGAGACGATACACAACCCTGAACAGCAGGAGGACAGCACTGTAAAAATACAGCTGCCAAAACATTTAGTCTGTATCCAGCTGAGTACGATTATTTCAACCAAGAAAACAATCACCCGAGTTTAAATAAGACAGAATCAGAATCAGTAAAATTATACTTCTTCTTCACTTCTTCTTTTTTTTCCATTGAACATCTGTTGAAAACTTTTGGGAGTAAATCATAATTAAAATGTTCTTTATAAGGTGACAGTTCAGAAGCATGAAGAGATGAGACCCACCATCTCAATATTTCAACTAAACTTTAACATTTACATTTGATGCATTATCTCAGAATGTGTTTGTGTCTGATTCAAAATGACTAAACCAGTGTCTGAAATCTGTGTATGATAGAGAAACATCGTGTACAAAAGCAGACAAGGTGAAAGCTTTGTGTTGTCGCTTTTCTTTTGACTGAGTGCATTATTCTGCATGTAAGAAAACACCTGTGATTTTCTTTGTGGCTCTCAAACAGCCACTTAACCACATTTTTAAATATCTGTACCTGCAGCTTTTTGTCATCAGCCTTTTACAGCCACTCACTGTGAGTGTTTGTGTGTCAGATTTTTGGGGGGTTTCAAATGTTTTTATGGTTTTTAAAAGACCGGGGGTCAGTTTCATGAAACAGGATCAGATCACTGTCACTGACTGTAATTAACTGTTTTCAGTTTAACTTCACCTCCATCCATCTCACAGAGGTGTAATATTTGTGTCTCTTCTCTCCCCCTCCACAGCCTGGATGTCTGTGGACCTGATTGGCCGACCAGACACCCTACAAGCAGCGTTCAGGTCCAGGTGTCGGCGGCGTCCTGGTCCTGTCAGCCGGATTCATCCTGAGAGACACATGCAGAAGGAGGAGAAGTTTTACAGCTTCATTTGTTGGCGAGGACAAATCGGCCGAGATCTCCCCGGCGAGATTAATGGCACGGCAAATCATGGCTCATGCTGCCGCGGCGACAGGCGTTCCCCGGGTGCCGTTCCCCGGGTGCCGTTCCCCGCGGCTGCGGCTCATTTAAAAGCCGTATAATCTCGGCGGTGACGGTGACGGAGCGGGGGAAATCGCATCGCTGGACCAGGACGCCTGACAGCTGCATTAAGCCCTGCCAGGGCCGCTTCACGCCCACAGGACCCCTCCCAATCACCCCCACCCCTCATCATCACCCAGCATGCCTCAGTAACAGAGAGGAGGCTCTTATGGAGGCTGCTGATCTCCGTGGAGATAGAAGAGGAGAGGCTCCGTCCTGCTCCTCCATCTCATTCAACCTTCATTTAACCAGAAAACCTCTCCTGACATTAAACGTCTCTTTCTGCACAGGAGCCGTGACACCATGACAGACAACAGGCTCCGAAATATTTACCACAGACACTTACAGGACCAAAAAAACTATCTTCACTGCTGAGCAATATGGAATTTAGAAAGTGATATTTATATATAAAGAAATAAGACAACTATGTTGATTAATATTGGTATATTTCCCCTTACTTACAGTTAGGCCGAACAGATAAACCAGTTATTTCTTAGTGATTAGCAACTGTGTTTCTGTCACATCTGAAGGGAAAAGACCAAGAGCTTCCCAGCGGTGAGTAACATTTTAATATCAACTAACAAGTGTCCTCTTTTTTGAAACCCAAAATATAATTACCCCAGGTACATATTAACATTACATATTTACCATGTCCGAATGACTTTTTGTATTAGCTAAACGTTAGCAAGCTAGCTGGCTAATTAGCTAGCGTTAGCTCATGCAGTCTCTCTAGCTAGCTAGTTAGCGCGGCTTGCTAGCAGTGGCTAGTTTGTAAATCAGGAGAGAACACAGAGAGGGACCGCCAAAAAACACCAAAGAAGAACAAAGAGAGGGACCGCCAAAAAACACCAAAGAAGAAGAAGAAGAACACAGAGAGGGACCGCCAAAAAACACCAAAGAAGAAGAAGAAGAACACAGAGAGGGACCGCCAAAAAACACCAAAGAAGAAGAAGAAGAACACAGAGAGGACGCCAAAAAACACAAAGAAGAAGAAGAAGAAGAAGAACACAGAGAGGGAGCTGTTCCGGTGGGTCAGAGGGAGTTAGCTAGCTAACAGTGCTAAAGTAGTCACAGCAGGTTGCTTTCAGTGGCGCGATGAGGCTGTAATAGATGGCTAATTAGCTATTAGTGAATGCGTGAATGCCAAATTAACTGGAAAGCTTTCTAGTTTTCTACGTTTTTTTTTTTGTTGTTGTTGTTTTGTAGCTAGCTATGTGGTCTTGTACAAGGGGGTATTTGTATTTGTCAGCTGGATGTGATAGCAGCTAGCAAGTTACTGCTTATTTATTTTTTTATAATGATATTGATGGAGATGAATATTCTTATGCAGTGAGATTAGGTTGTAGTTACTTATTTATTTATTATATTATTACTTACTTACTTAGAAAATTGTTAAGATGTTTTCCAGAATATTAAAACTATTTGTCTTAAAAGTCAGTTTGCTGTTTGGAGGGTAAACTGTGCAATAATAATTCATCAGACTGCAGGACACGGAAAATCTGAAACTCTAATTTTTTTAAGTTAAAAAGTACAAATGTACAGCTATAACCTAACCTGCTCTACTTATCCTTCTGGACCTTAGTTAAAATGTTGCCCTTCTTAGAGGCAAATATTGTTCTCTTTACTCCACTACATTTCTTTTACTTTTTAAATTGATATCTAACATACAGAAGCTCAGTTTATCAAATCTGATGCATTGTCACAGATTAAATCACTAACAATTATGTAAAAAAATAAACTACAACATAATACTACTGAACTGCTTACACATGTCACTAATGATTCAGTAATATTAATACACCATGCAGCTGCTTAATGAGTACTTTTACTTTTGATACTTGTAAGTACATTTTGTTGCTAGTATTTATGTACTTTTACCTAAGTAGTATTTTGAATGCAGGACTTGTGAGTATTTTTACATTATTGTATTGATACGTTTACATAAATAAATATCTAAATTCACAAACACCACTGACTATGGCCTCACTGACTGGGTTCACATCCAGGTCAAACACACCTGTACAGGTGAGCCTCATCAGCACAGCTAAAGGCTAACAGTGGGCGTGGTAGATTTGAGAGCTTTAACCTGTATAAAATGGTCTCGCACATGATGAAATGTTTCTATAGTGTAGATCCCTGTTAAAGCTGAAGACGCCTCCTTCATATTAAAGTAAGTGGAGTTTATTTGTGCAGCACCTTTCTGCTCAGAGTGTGAATAGAAACAGAAATAAACTCTGTTGGAGTCTGAATGTTCCTCTCAGCTTCCCTGCAGAAATGAGAAAGTTGAGGTCAGCAGTTTGATATCTCATTCTGAATTTGTTCTCTCCAAGTTCAGCAGCAGAAACTCTGATCTGCAGCAGCGAAAAACACCCACCAGTTTGACTCAGAGCTCAGAGCCTTTCTCTTTTATTTCCTCTTCTGCGTTTCCATCAGCAGTTCAGGTTTCATGGAAAGGGCAATCTGCTGCAACGAGCCGGCGCTTTATGACACTAATCAGAGCAAATGTGGTTACAGAGATCCAGTTAGGGAGAAATGATTGCTTTTCAGGAAGAAGTCAAACTAAACACTGGTGCTAATGCAAAGCAATCTTAAGAACAACAGTGGAATAAGCACATTTAATTTGCAGTTAAATCAAATAAGTCTTAAATTAGAGAGTGCTCGTTTTATTCCGCTGACGGAAGCCTCCTCAGAGGAAGAGAAGCGGCGTTCAAGAAAACAAACAACAAGCTGTCTGAACGTCTGACAGCATCACGGCTCACAGCTGCTCTGTTACCTAGAAACAACACTCACTCCTCCCAAAATCCCTCCTCGCCTTTTCAGGTGAAACTAAATGGCTAACTCGCTCTCTGGCTCTCTGCAAGGTCGGCGAGAAAAAGCTAAGGGCCCAATCAGGGGGTCCCTGCACTGAGCCCCAGGTATCGCTCGACCCGCCAAATCGTCTTCCTCTCTGTTTGCTGAGGACAAGAGGGACGGAGACACCTCGGCAGCTAATTAAAGAAGTCCAATTAGAGAGGCATCAGATGGGTCAGCGGGCCGCCGGAGGACGCCACTCCTCCCGACATCAAAACAGCATCAGACAGCGCTGGGAGAAGAGACGACCCGCCGTTACCTTTTTCTCTCTCTGCACTTCATCTAATCACAGCACAAACCTCTCTTGTTTTCCTCTCCTCCCCCATTCATCCCTTCATCTTTACTCCTCAGTCACCGTGTCTAAACACAAGTGAAAGTCAGTCAGCTGTTTTTTATGTAGCCTGTGGAACTAGATGCCACACAGGATGCAGTTACTTCTGGGTTTATGTCGCCTTAATGTTGTTGTTGACAAAACAGAAACAGAGTAAAGTATTGAACCCTTTTGTGGTGAGATGTATCTGCTTCCACAGATACAGATCAACAAGATGATTTAAAGGAAAAACAAAATATGGCACAAGACTACTGACAGAAAACACAAAATAAAACCAATTAAATACTTTTAATACTAATATAACAAGCAAAAACACACCCACAAATGTACAATGTATAATTTATGTATTCCACAGAAGTTTAAATCAATTTAAAATCTGTGTCACTCCCTTGCTTACAAAGAATGGCTTAGTTAAGACTTCACGTTACAAACACACAATAGTTGCCGTCTAAACTCTAATAGCATCTAAATCAAACCATCCAGTTAAAGTATTCACTGATAACCTTTTAAAAGTATTTACACTTGCATATTTCAACATGCGTACGTATTTATCTACGACGATTTTCACGAATCAAAACAAATCAAAACACAGACTGGTTAAAAAACTTTGTGAACTATATGACCTGAGTGGAAAATGAGATATAAATAAATTTAGTGTTTGTTAAGCTGGACTTCAGTGGTAAACACCATGTACAGCCCATTAATGGTGGCCCATCTAAAGGCTCCATTAATGAGCTCTAGCTCGGTGCAGATGCTGAGCAGATTGGTGATGAATATTATTACATTAAAAAAACCACAAACTGAATCTGTCAGAGCGTCTGCTGCAGCTGGAGATGATTGATTTCCTTCTTTGTGAATCAGACTTTCTGGGCACTTGAGCTGTCCTCACCGCGGGGATCAGACTCCTTCAGTAGTGATGACACTGTTATCAGACTGTTTGAAAATCCAGAGGCGTTCTTCATGTTCAGACTCTTCCTGCTCGTGGCTCTTAAGTGGAAAACACACTGATTTACTTTCTCTCTGAAAATGAGATATTCAAGTGGACATCATCCTTATGTCTGTGTGTTAAATACAGAGCTGGAATCAGGACATTGTTAGTGTAGATTAGTTTCAGGGCTGGAAATGGCTGCCCTGGCTCTGACTATGATCTCTGTTTGGCCCTTCCTCCAGTCTTTATGCTAAGCTAGGCTAACCACATCCTGACTTCAGCTCAGCAATGAAAGAAAACAGTAAATCCATGCTTAAGCTCTGCTGGTAAATGATATGTACAGTCGATTAATTCAGTTAATGCCACGGAGTCAGTGAATTAGCTGCAGGCTGCGACTTGAACCCTGTTTTCTTTTAGCTTACGTTTGTTTGTATTTTGCCAAATTAGCACCATTAAAATGCTGAACTGAACTGTCACTGGATTCATTTGACAGTAAAGAAAACCTAAAAACATGACGATTCTCAGGCAAGTTCTGGATTCATTAGGAGCTTAATTTTGTCTCTGCAGATTTATGGACATTTAATAGCGATCAACACCAGAGATGGCGATATCCTCAGGAGGTGTGAGTCTCACTGAACATTAACATGTGTCCTATCATATCTGTGTGTTCAGTGTTGATTGGGTTTTGACTCAGAGAAAGAGTGAAATTTTTTCTTTTCTTTCATTCTTGGTGTAATGGGCTGTGTTCAAGCTAAAATAGGGTGTCAAAGGGAGAAATGTAGGAGCTGGTGTTTTTGACTCATATCAGAGACAAAAAGTCACAGACAGATGGATGAAAACCAGAGTTGGTGTGCAACATGGCGGTGCTTAACAGTTTTGAAATAATATTTTACTGTAATTTATGACACGTTAAGGGTTTCGGTTTGTGTTGCTACAGGAGGACAGGCCTAAAGCTTCACCTGACAAACAAAATGCTGATTTTTCCTGTGGAAATTCGACTCTTCAGTCATACGTGTGATTTATATTCTCACATCATGACTGCAGAGGCCTTTTTAAGATGTATTTTTGTTGCAGTGTGGATCCTGGAAGGAAACCTGGCCCTCCGCCCGCCTGCCGCCGTCAGGAGCCTCGCGACTGTAAGATGGCGACAGATTTGTGATTAAACAGCCACTTTGTCATGCGAGAGGGACATAATGCATCAACACAGGTGAGCGTAGAAGCCTGTTGTGGAGTTTATCATCATGACTGCTTCAAAAATTGAAATGGGTTATTTATTGGGTGTCAGTCACATCAGGAACACACACACAAACACACAGAGCTGTGTTTTCCCGTCTGACTGAGGCACCGTTATTATTATTATTATTATTTTTTTGACAGATCGCCCAAGCCGCAAATCTTTAGCTGCAGCCCATTAGTAATCCTCCCCCGCCGTCGGTCTGATGTTTATTATTTCCCAGCAGCAGGACGGATAATTTATGAGGGGAAACCTGCTCGTCTACCTGCAGCTTTCAAACAGGATGCAGGTCAGAGCCGATATTAAAGTCATCAAAACCAAATTCACCAAAGTGATTCAGGCAGCGGCAGCGCAAACTAAAGGTACTGTGTCATGTCAGAGATTCATGACGGCAATACAAATTCACCAGGAGGAGGGAAGGAAGGGAAGAGTGATGGAGGGAAGACAGTTGAAGAGCAATGGAGGGAAGGATTAAGGAAGTTAAGCATGAGGAAATAAAGATAAAAACGGAACAAAGATTGATGTGGACGAAAGAAAGGAGGGAGAAAAGACAGGAAAAAGGAACAAAGGTGGAAAGAAATTACGAACAAGGAAAGGAAATAAGGATGAAGGCAAAAAAAGATCCAAAAATGGAAGGAGGAAAAAAAGAAGGAAGAAGGAAAGAGTGGCAGATAGATGAGAGAAAGAAGAAAAAGGGAAGAAAGAGGATGAGGCGACGTCAAAAATGAAAGATGGAAACAAGGATGAAGTGAAGGGAGTCAGG
The DNA here is from genome assembly GCF_001640805.2 of Lates calcarifer. Taxonomy (NCBI): domain Eukaryota; kingdom Metazoa; phylum Chordata; class Actinopteri; family Centropomidae; genus Lates; species Lates calcarifer. The sequence continues at coordinate 24,737,164 of NC_066840.1, read as the reverse complement.
GAGCAGTAAAGGAAAAAGAAAAGAGTCTAGGGTGGAAAAATAAAAATGTGTTAATACTGAGAAGGAAGAAGTAACAGATCTAAACGAATAAAGCTTTTGTGCGTCAGCTCAGACTCTGATCTCAGAACTCCTCCACTTTCTCTCCTTTGTCTCAAAAAGCTTCAGAACTCACGTCTTTCCAGCACTTTCTATGGAATCACCCTGCGGCTTCACTTTGCTTCACTTGGTTTCAAGAATCAGTCGTTTTCCTTGAATTAAATCTGCTGTAAACAAATCAGCGGCTGTCACGACGTATGATCATTCAGGACCTCAATCCGTCTAACTCGGCTCTCGGGACGTCCCCTGGTTTTAACTTCACTTTATCTTGACTTATTTGAAAAACTCCCTCACAAGCGGCGTTCAGAGGGAGGAGTCGTTACTATATCTATACCAAATTGTTCCCTTTTAGACCAAGATGACTGTAATCAGAGAGATTCAAGATCAGTAACCGTCTCATTTTGTGTGTGTGTGTTCTAGTTGCTCTTAACTTTGTCTTCAGGATGTTACTGGAAGCTATTTATTGATTACTGAGGGTGTGTGGGTGCACTGAGCCTCTTTCTGAGCTGAGCTGGTTTCTAAGAGTCGGACTGTGGGGTCATGTGATATGGCGGCGGAGGGTTACAGACGGTGAATGGAGGGGAAGCTGGATGGATGCAAATGAGCGCTCGGTTTAAATGGGACTGTTTTTTTATTCATGAAGGATTGATCGAGTCGTGGTGCGAGGGAGATGAATGAAATATGCATGGAGCGGCCGTATTGTACCCGCCCGCCAGACCCATGATTAATTTCAGCTCAGTTCTGTGTGGGCTCGACACGGTGCAGCCGCAGCGCCGGGCGACTCGCGACCCAAAGAAATGGATCTGATGCTGTTTGACCGCACGGTGTCAAACCACAAACTGACACTGACTGACTCCTCTCAGACATGGAACAGAAAGTTTTTAACCTCTTTAACACAAATTTTACCCTGAAACTGACTCTAAAAGAACGAGTCAGTCAATTTTTCATCATGTAATTTACACTTTTAGGTGATTATTTTGTAGACATGGACAGATTATGAGACAAAACAACTACAAACAAAGCAGTTGTGTCATTTGTAGTCATTTTGTGTCTCATTCTGGTCATTAAACTGAGCTCTATGACTTTTAGATAAGAAATATTAACTGTCACCTCATACAGAGTCTCTGGTCCAGGTCAGCCCCCCCCAGGCTCATTCAGTAATAAATCCTTGCTTGTAGACAAACCTTTAACAACACAGAGAAAAATATAACCTCTGAAATATTCACAACAAATTAATAACTACTATTAATAACAAATTAGTTGAGGGAGTGTGTGCTCCACCTCTCATCTCTGTTGCAACAGCTCCACTTTCAAATTCCACCTTGTGAACAACATGGCAGCAGCTGTGTTAGGAGGATTGTTGGAGTGAAAGGCGACACACTGTCCACAGCTTGGCACAGATATACTTGCGTTGTTTTTAAAGACAGGATTTCAGAAATGCTGAGTCCACCCACCTAAGAAGGTTTTGACTGGCCATGCACCAACATAACATTTTTTGTCATTTTATTAATCTGCTCGTTGATTTTTTATGTAAATATTTTTATCTCTAGCTTGACAGAACAAGCTCTACTTTGTACTTTTTTTTCCTAATCTTTAAACCTCAAAGTCAAGAATTAACTTTCACACCCAACTTTACCTCCCTGCATTTGGTCTGGTGCCAGGCACAAGATTTTGGTGGAGAATACAAATTTTTAAATTTTCATTTACATGTATTCTCAATATTTATTCTGCTTCATCCCTCCAGGGCCAAGGCCCCATCTATGGCTCCCTTTAGGGAATTTCCAGTCGGGCCCTTTAGGATCCTTCTAAGTTGCCTGTTTTTCCCACTTGTTAAACCAGCCTCAAGTTTTTGAGATGTGTAACTCTACACACATTATTCCACATTCCTCCAGCGCCGCCATCAAGACGAGGAGAGAAAACACTTTTAGCTCTAAATGTGAAAAGAATCGTCATGTTTCTTTTTGTTGTAAAGTTCATATTTTACTGCAGGATTTTTCCATGATTCCACTGCTGCTTTTCACTCCAGCAAATGATTTATAAATACTTTTTTCCAGCTCTGCTCCTGTTTTCTCTGTGCTTCTTTTCCAAAGGAGCACTCAAAGCGCTCTCATCTGCAGCTCCTTCATCTTTTCATTGTCGAACACGTTGTTGCCTGAGGCGCAATTTTTCCCCTAAGCCTGTTTCTGCTGGAAGTCGAAGGCGAGGTTCGGGATCACGGTTTCTGACGTGATGTTTCCAAAATCCAGCGGAGACTTTTCTTCACCTGCAGGAGGTTCTCATGTTTGTTTTATGTCCTGTATCGACTGACCGAGTGTCCGGCTGCCAGGCAAACATCATCAGTGTTTCAGGCACGCGTTAATCGATTGATCACAACATGCGTCCTGACACGTTGATCATTCAGAGTGTGAAGCCCTGAAGCCTGAGAGGACGAATCTGTCTCACTCTTTATTCTGTACACTGTCTCTCAGTCAACAGTGAAAGAATAAGATCAAGGCTGTGTCTGTTTTTGTGAAAAGAGCTGAACACAATCCTCATCCCATCTGTTCACTGAGAAACATTATTATTGAACTTATTACTCTGAACTAAAATGAACTTTTCCTAAAACACATTGTGTAAAACCCTGCATATTTCAACATAAAATCATCTTACACTGCAAAATCTGACAAATCGTTCTGTCTAATCATAGAAATGCTGTATAATATCCTCATATAGCACTTTGAGACAAGTTTGATGAAACAGTTTCATTCTTAAAAGAAACAAAAAACTAAAAGAAATAAATAAAATTGATAACATATTGACCTGCATCTCCACCAGCCTGTAAAACACTATGTTGCCCCTAATAATTTGTATTAAATTAAAGTGCTTTCTGCTCCACCCTGCACTTATAGAGGCACTTCTGCCTGAGTAAAGTTTGATGACTGGAGTCAAATATTTCAGCGGTGTGTCCTCCTGTTATCCACCCACTCATCGAGCTCTCAGGATGACATTTTCATCGCCTCGCAAATGTCAGATGGATCTCTGCAGGCTGGGACTTTAAGTGTGTTTCTTTTCTCTCTGTGTGGTTTCTCACTCGGCGATCATCGTTCTGTCCAACGCCGACTCGACTGCACTTTGCTCCTCCATCACCGCCTCTCTGCCTTCCACTTCTCTGTCCATCACGATGCACCTGACCACAACCACAGCAGCTATTTGGCAAAGAGTCGCTGCCTCTGTCCACCAGAGAGAGAAAACTATTACACATACAAGAAGCAGCACAGTGACTCAGGTCCGGGGTGAAGGTTTAGTCCTGAAAGGAGAAGGTGATTTAAGTTTATTAAGTAATTTATCAGAGCATTAATATACAGTTATTTCTTTTATCTGTGAGATCAACCAGCTCTCTGCTGCTGTCATTTGTCTGACTTTTTTTGTAATTTCAAACAGGAAACACTTTCCCATCTGTTCATCCTCATAGCTCACCACTGGACTGGGATGTTTAGTTTAACTGCTGAAACAGAATTATTAATAGGACCATCGTCTTTTTCATCATCTTTTCTTTTTATTTTACAATGAAATGAAATGAAATGAAATGAAAATATAGTGGTGTCCAACTCAATGCTAATGTTAAACATTAGTCATAGATGAGCTTGTTGTAGGCCTGTGTGTTGTCGCGTATTCTTTCTTTGTGTGTTTGTTTTTCCAGTGAAGTAGTTGTGTCGTTAGCAGGAATTAGGGATGGGCATTTGAAGAAATTTCCTTTGATTGATCATCAGGAAAATGTATGCTCAATTATTGATTAATAATATTTTTTTATACTGAAAATGCCTCTGGCAGAAAATAGGCTAGTAAAGAAAATGTGTTTTTCCTCAATTAAAACTTTATTCCAAGAAGAAATGTCCAACAACAATCCTCTCAAACAAAGCCTTTAAAGTTGAACTAACAGAAAGTAAAACAACAAAGATCTGCAGCCTCATAAAGGCAGCAGAGCCCGAGGCTCTGAGTCAAACCCAACAAATTAACAAACCAAAGCTACAGCGCTCATCAGAAACACAACTGAAAGGCTTTTAGACACAAAGCAGAAAACGTATCACCAGCTATTGCACCGTTTACAATCAGCTTCGTTATTTCTTCGCTTGAAATGGTCCCACACCAAACTTCTGCTCTCTTCATGTGTACCTTTGATTTCTACAACAGCTCAAAGGCAGCTCAGTTTAACCTGTTACATTTTAATGGCGCCTCCTGGTGGTCGCTGCGTCATAGTGAAAATCATTGTTTTGCTGCAAGACACACACACTACACAACCTTGCTGATATAAACGTATACGTGCGTACGTCTCATGCATGAGGAAGGTGAAAGACTGAAGCATTTGTGTTTCCCTTATTTAAGATGTTTTACACAGAGGATGCTGTTACCCTCTCACTCTGAAACAGGAAGTGTTGAACTCTGGGTAAACTGAGCAGGGTGGGGTAAATTTGTAGCCAGAGGCGAGTACATACATGTGTTGAAAGATAGAATGGATCAATTTCAGATGTTAAAAAGACTCATTTCAGGTTTATGATGCCCTGAAAAATGTGTTCACTGTTTTACAGCCGCTGATTGTGTAACAGGGAAAATGTTTTTTTTGGCCTGAAGGTGCAATACCAAATTTGGCCACTTCACAAGATCGTTTCACAGCCGAGCACCGTTCCTGGAGGCTTGTTCTCACCCCTGTTCTTCACAGAAATAAAAGCAGAGATAAATATGTGACCACAGCTCCAACCTATTGTAGAATAGCCTGTGTGGGCTGCATGTTATTTTGAATTCATTTCAAATTGAACCATCCCTCTCTGAACATATGGAGTGTAGAAAGCAAAGTACGAGAACAAAGCTGTTACAGTCACAGACAACAAAACTTAGCCCTGTTATCCTTTCACTTTGAGTCTCAGCACTCAAACCTCCTGCTTGTATCACAGTCAAAAGTCAAATCTTTCCTTTTCTGTTCAGATCTAACCTTCTGCTGGAATCAAAGAATTATGGGAAATGATCTGTGTTTCCTGTGCATTAAACACACGTCTGTCTCTGATAGGAGCTGATGCCATCGCCCATGTCAATCTGCAGGTAAAATAAACCACAGATAAGCAGAGCGTGATAAGCTGCAGCTCCTTGAAGTGTTATATTCATTTCAGTGCTGGTTGTGTTTGATCCTATCACCACAGGCCTGTATGCTAAACCACAGCATTTCCATGCAGGCTGCGCTGTGTTTTAGCAATAAATTCAGAGCGGCGAGCAGCCTCGCTTAGCCCGATCACATCAGGTTAGTGATCCCACAGGAGGGCGAGGGGAAAGCCAATGAGCTGCCTAACCAAACCCAAAAATGACAACGACAACAGCAGCAGCACCACAGTGAAACACAGTCTGCCTCCAGATCATCCATCACTGTTCAACTGCAGACAGACAGGCAGAGGGATTATGGTGTTTACTCAACACATGTAGAAACTCAAGTATAGAAACAAAGATGTGGTTTTAGAAGCAGTTACAGACAGAATTCACAACAGCAGCTTCACTACAGCCCTCCCCCTCTCCAAAATGATGTTAGAGGTAGACTTATGTCTCCTTTAGGTCGACAAAATGAAGTTAGACGAAAGCAAAGTAACTCATGAAGTATTCCTGATTGTTATGTACCAAAGGAAAGGGTGATAAAAGAGAAGTACTGGGTCATAAACTGAAGCATGCACAGATTAAAATGTTGGTCTTAATGATGGCGTTATGGTCACCAATGATTTTGGTCCATTGTTAGGGAACTATACATGACTGGACCAGTCCTTCAAGTAGAGGTCAAGATATATCATTTCACAGAACAGAGAATAATAATCATGAGTCTCAGCTAGCCTCTCTTCCACTTGCTTCTGTAATACAGTCTCTCATCAGGCATTTACCTGGAGTTTACTTTCTATAATCGAAGACAAATCGTTGTTATATATATAAGTCAAACCTGCATTTTACCAAAGTTAAACAACTTTCTAAGACTCTGCCATGAAAAAACTACAGGCACAGCAGCTTGGCATTTTCCATATCCATAAAACAGTGCCTAGATGTCTTTCCATGTGCTGAGTGGCATTATGGTTTCCTTTACTTGGTGTGGTACTTGTAGCTTGAGTGTGTGTGTGGATTTCTCACAGCAGAAGTATGAGATATGGCAACACAATGTGGTTGCCAGGTTTGAGCTCTGGCCACAAAACCTAGTTGCGGCTTAGACCGACTAGTTGGGGAGATGGTTCGCTGAAAAGATGCAACATGTTTGATGATGAACTTCTGATGGAGCTCGCAGTTTCCCCATGCTTCCAGTCTTTATGCTAAGCAAGGCTGATCCAATCCGAAAGTCCATTTAAGCATATTTTAAGTAGGTTGTAAACAGCTTTTGGGCTGACTGGACAGTTCTGGAGTTGGATCTGGTGACTCTGTTGTGTGCTCTGTCCCGTCAGTGTAGCTGCATCTCATCCCAGCGGCTTTGTTTGTGTCGTCGTCAGAAATGAAGCAGATCAATAACCTGCCATCAGCACTTCTGCTCGTTCCTACAGAGCCCAGTTGATGCCTCATAAATCCTCTTTCTCTCTTTTGCAGGGCTCAGAAATGAAATATTATTATTCACAGCAGGATAATCATATTTACTGTCAGACTCTTCACACTGGTTTGAGTGATTATATGCAGGTAACCCTCTAATCATGTTTTAAGCGTTGTGGTTTGTTTATGTTTTGGCTACATTTTCTGACTGTCAGGAATTTTCATTTTTGAGTGTCTTTAGTTTTCTGATTCTCCTCCGTCAGAACAACTGTCAGATCTGATGCAACAGCTTCTCAATTTACTTCAAATACAGAAAGGGAAAAATGTGGAGAGACTAGACTTCCATCTATTAGAGCTGTTTCTGAAATAAACTTGCATAAATTTGTGCAGTAAATTATACCTATCTTGAAACATCTTGACATAGACTAATACAGGTCAACAGTCCCACTTTTCTAACTGTCAAAGTTAATTACCTGTGAATAGATAATAAGTTACTTAATGACAGCTTAGAATAGAGAGTTAAACTGTTTGCAGTGATTACTTATTAACTCCGAATCAATGAACCGTGATATTTTCTTTTATAAACTTTCTAAATTTAATTTCTCTGATGAAATAAGTTCAAATCCTACCTCTCCAACCGTGAACAGTGTGTCATTAATAAGATATCATCACTTTTTAAGGAATAAAATAGGAATCCCACAGGGCTCTGTTCTCTTCAGTTTATATCTAAATGATTTTCCTGAATCATGAATCAGGTGTTCAGATGTATGCAGACGATGCAGTCATATATGTTTCAGCTGTCAGTTTGCTTTCCTTCCAGGGATCTCTCATCGTCAGCATCTAATGAGTCAAATATGAAGATTAATGAACAAGATCATGTAAGAATCCCAAAATCTGAGACATTTTTGACATTAAATTGCACACACACTTGCACACTTAAGATTATTCTTGGCAGCGCATAAAGATGAACTGAGTTGTGAAGGTAGACGTGAATGTTTTGCCAGGCACACAGAAGCTTCTGTCTCCACACAGTACTTACATGTGAGAGTATAAATAAGAGAAGCAGATCAGGCTTTTCTTCAGCAGAACTCATGATGTAACAGTGTGAAAGTGTTAAACTGAGCTGGGAGGCGGCCGTGTGATTTGCATGTGAGATAATGTGCGTGATGCGTTTCCTCTCTGGCTGTTACGACGAGATCAAAGGACACGTCACTGTTGTCTCTGTATCAGCTGATCGGAGTCGACCTCGAGGCTTCTCAGAATGCAACCGTTTCATGTTCACAAGTTCATCAAAGCAGCAGGGAAATCACAGCCGAGCTAATTATAGCCCCCGCAACACACAGCTGCAATTAACCTTATTGAATTTTTCCCGTGGTTTCATGTTTGACAAAAGTAACGGATGCTGTCGAGCTTCCTGGATCATATTCACATGTTTTTGTCTTTGTTGTCGTCGCTTCGGGCTCCAAACACAGAGAACTGGATAAAAACATGTCGTCCATGTATCATCCATCTTTTACACACTTAAAAACAACCAGTCTTTTCACATAATTCCACTTAGTTTCGGTGCAGTTTCCCTTGTTTTGGGAATTTTTGACAGCTGAGAGTCTTTCAGACAAAACAGAATGATGCATATCCCTGCACTGAGATGAGAAACACTGCAGCTGGCAGGAGTGGTGTGAGAACACACACTCTCGTAGATTCTTGTTTGTATATAATGTTAATACAATGATCTAAGCTTTTGTTCAGATTACTCTTTAAGATATGAACAGTGGAGCAGCAGTTGTCCTCGATAGCATCGGCCACCCTCTGTGAACAGGAGCTGGTCTGATGTGAAGGACTTCCAACTGGAAAAAAAAGCAGATTTAAAGCTTTTCACTTGGTGACAGAAGCAGCAGACCTTGACTGTGTTGTGATCAGTGTGCTTCTCCTGGTCGCTGCACACAGATGAATAGAGTAAAAAAAATGCTCGGTGGAGTGGTGGAAAGAAAAAGCCTCACCAGCTGAACAGCTCACTTAAGTTCAATTCAGACCTTCAGGTACGGCTCCCGCTGGCCCTGAAAAAGGATTAAATAATTTTTTTCCGTCTCCGTCTCTACCTGTGTCTTTGGTGTCTCTAAAAAGATCTCAGTAGAAGGCATGTGTGACTTTTATTCTGACCGTGTTTGTTCTGATGATATTCTCAGACTCCTCTAACCATCCAGATGAAAAAATATCCTGTCTGCTGCACAATAAAAAAGATACTTTCCTCTGATTTGGAAACAGTGGCACAACTTGGGAAAACAGGTGAAAATTCTTTTTTATTATTCAACCAACAAATTATTTTTTTCACCTAAACTACTAGAAGAGTCTTTTAGGATGCTGTCAATACTTTCAGAACAACGTTAAGAGGAACTGAAAACGAGTGGTTGTTATTGAAGATGGCTCTGAATTAGTCATCAAATCAATTTATTTACTTTAAGCTTTTTGATCTCTTCAAATATGTGATCTGAGGCCGACGACTTCCTCCAGACGAAATCTCCAAATGTACCCAGAATTTTTCCCTTGTTAGTGTAGTCAGATAGAAGTATTAAACCACCTTTTAAAAGGCTCCAGAATACAACAAATATACTATTACTAATAATGAAATTGCAAATATGTATTTGTTTCATTTAGCTGTCTGTAGTTGCTGATTCTTACTTCTATTAATTGTAGCAACTTTTCAGTAGCTGGCTGAATGTTTCGATTAAGCTTACGTGCTACACGCATCGGTGAACTTTAGCTTTGTTAGTAACGACAGGTGAAGGGTGCCGTCAACAGGTGCCTGTATTTAGCAATAAATCGTATTGGCTTTCACCACAAATACATAGATTTTCATGAAATATGTAAGACTACGATATTTACATTTTACTGTATTACAGGTCGGGTTGTAGCTGTGACGATCGCTTGGTGTTTGCGTATCTAGAAGCTGAGGGATTAAGATGGCGTCTGCCTCCGTGAGACCGACCTACACCCCGAGGATAAGGACACTGTGTCGTACACCTGGATCCTGGTAGGACCAAACTGTGAACACACAGTGAGACTCATTCGGTTTTGTAAACGTGGAACATGACTTTCATTTAGATCAATTTATTTATTTTTTCATCTCAGTGGTTGAAATGAGCTTTCACATAAAACAATGCTTTTCACTTTTTCTATTGATCTGTGAAGGGAACATGGAAGGACGTTGACTCTTTTTATTTTTTTACAGTAAATGACCAAATATTAATCTATTTCCACATTTATATTCATGTTCCTACTCGCTATCCCACATACCATTTTGATCCTATGAAAAATGACTGAATGCTTCCATACTCATCATAATATCTTCATGTCCATCAGTGGTAGAGACCTCAACTATCAGCACAAAATTATAAACAGATTATATTTGAAAAAAATAGAACGATTGATGTCATGTGGGTGCAAAAAATGGGTTCATAACACCTCTAATGTCACTGTTGTTTGTCCAATTCTGGCCTTATAGAAAATAAGCAAACTTTTAATGGTTCAGTCAAACTGAGAACAGTGTTTGTCTTCCATCTTACAGAGTTCGGTGAGATTAGGAATAATACTTTTCAAGATGTAAAAAAATCAATATCTGAGATGATGCTGCAGCAACCTCTGACCCCTGTGATAAATGTATATATTACTTTATTTATCTTAATCTATAAACTGAACAGAGTAAGTTACCCATGTGCAGTGGAGGTGGAGGAAGAAAAAGAGGCAGCTGTCTTAAACTTCCTTCGTGTCACCTTTTTCTTCGCAGCCGAGTTTGCAGTCCTGTATTTAGCATTTAGCGTAGGACACGGACAGTAGGATGTTTCGTCTCACCTGCAAAGGCATCGCAGGCCAAACTGACAGCGATGGCGTTTAATTCTCTGCTCCGTCTCCTCCTCCCCCCTCCCCTCTCCTCCCAGCTGCTGCTCCGGGTGTACTGAGAGAAAACAGCGAGCCGAGACCCAAATTTAATTAGTTCCTCTTCTTCTGTAAACCCGCCGTCGCCACTGTCAGGTTTCCCCGAGCAGGAAGGTTGTTGTTGTCAGGCAGCCCGTTCAGCCACTGAGGCCACTGATTCACCGCACCGTGATCACACACTCTCCCCATTAATTAAAGTTTCATATGAAGTGTCTGCAGGGAATCGCTGTTTCGCAGCCAAACTCCCGTCCAGATGGTTGCTGATATGGAGCCTCAGAGGACGGCTCTTTTGTTTCTCCTCTGCCACAGAGACAAATTTTAGATTTCTGTAGAGTTAAATGAACTTCCTCTTAATTGTTGGATATTAAGCAGAGCAACTTCTGATCACGTCTGAAACTTTGGAGAGTCTGTCGACTAATGTTGGGATGACGTCAGCAGACGGATGTGAAGAGGAGGGGAATCCCAGCAGTCTGCTCCTCTGTTGGTTGTTGAAGCAGCTGACTTGTGTTTCATTTATATTTGCCTTGGATACAACTGTAGAATAGCTGCAGTGGTTAGTATTACATTGCATTTCTGCACATGTAGTATATATTCAGTTTAGTTTTCAGTGTTTGATGGTTGTTTTCTTTTTCCTGGAGCAATCCCTGCAGAGGAGGGACACCAGATCTCAGCTCCTTTGTTGCTGCTTCTGGTTGATTCTCAGTGAGACTGTTGATGTATAACCATGGACATTCACCTGTTTGATCCAGAGTGAAAGATATCAAACTATCTAAACTACTAACTATCTAACTAACTGGTTTGATTTCTTTTTGTTGTTTATACTGTTTTTATTTTTATGTTCTATTTGAGGAAAGGAGTTCAGTCAGAAAGTCACACACAGCTTCAGTTACTAAGTTAGAAACTCATCACAGAGACATTTCAAAATTTACCTGCATTGTTTTGTATTTTGTGACTTTCAGTCAAATAGAAAAATCTTTCCAGTTAAAGTTTTCTTTAAAATAGTGTTAAAATCTCGTCTCATCCTCCTGAACCGTCGTACACCTGCTATTCCTCTGACTTTTCCTCTAGCGCCACCATGAGGTTAAACATTTGGCGTGTTTTCAGGCTGTCCGTCCTTCCCACTCTCGTGGACGCAACACCTCAGGAATACCTGAGAGAATATCTCTATCTAACGTGGACTCCATCCGAGAGTTCACACACTAATTTACTGCAGCTGAACAGGTTGGATGGAGGACAGTTTTTACCATTCAGGAGCTACAGTGACTTTGTAGATGAATGCAGGCCACTGAGTAAAACTTTATACTAGTTGCAGTAATTTCAGTAATGAGGCTGTTTATCTGTCTTTCACGCTACAGTTTCATTTTAATTTGGTGGTGAGAATGGTAAAACAAAGGCTGCATTTGATCTCATAGTTTACTGTTCTAATGGTGGAAAACAACAAATATTTTTTGTTGTACTGTTTGTTGACAGCATCAACACTGCATGATTGCATGATGTTTAAAATACAACTTATGCAAGAGGCCTAATGCATGAAGTGGTTTCATGAGGCTCTTGTAGAGACCTGCTGTTGATGGTGTTTTTAGTATTTTCTGTAATTGGTTCATTAGTTCTTTTGCAGCAGAGATGAAACTGATCCATCTTCTCCAAGAAACGCTGCACAGGAGAGTGGTCGGGTTGCTCCTTAAAGTTAATTTAGTCCATAAACATGGCTGACACAGCAGATTTTAGCTTTTCCTCTAATATGTACAAAGAAAATCTAATCCTGTCCCAGCAGGAAACACCACCTCATCTGTTTGGACGGACGGGTTCTGGATGCTGAGAGTCTGTGCTGACGTTTTTTATCGTCCACTGACCTCACACACAGTTTGACCACAGTTTTTAGCTGACAGTGCTGCTAACCTCTGGCAGTAAATGCTGATGTGAAGCTGTTAGCAGAGGGAATATCACACTGAAGCTCATCATCTTCTTACTGCCTCCATTTATCACAGGCAGCTTGTTAACCTTTTACTGCCGACTTCCAGGAGAAAAGACTTTACAAACCAGCGGACTTCTTCCAGTCCACGTCGTAAAGAAACCCAGACCACACTGGTGCAGGATACGTGTGTGTGTGTGTGTGTGGTGAGAAAAGAATTAAAGATAATGGAGCATAAAGATCAGGGCAGCTTATTTTCTAACACCCATAACTCACCATACTTTTCATTGCTCTGCTATCAAAAATAAATTAAAGGCCTATTTGTTCAGGAGCAGTATTATGTTGAGACCTCATGTAACTACTGAATTACACAGCATCTGAAATTCACGAGACACCCTGTCACACGAAGAGGAAGTTCACCAGAATCATCATGGAAATAAAATTTAACCAAAGAACTAAGTTAAAGAGTTTGTCTGCTAAAAGTTTGGTGATGAAAACATGTTGATAACACGGAAGAAAACTTACAGAACAAAACCGAAGTATAAATCACAACCTCATCCTCTCTCTGTGGGATCCATCCAGCAGATGCTCCAACCCCACAAAATCCCCTCAAAACTCCTGCACAGCCGCCATTAGCAAGCAGCTCGTTTGCTAGATAGTATGGCAGAAATGTAGCTAAAGTTTGTGTCTTTCCGTTTTGTTCTGTCTGTGTGGACGATAATTTATTAATTACGACAGCTGGAATCGCATGGGAATCTTTCTCATCATTTCCTTCCCTCAATCGCGACGTGAACGGGAGCTAATTAGCCAGGCTAATGCTTGTAGCTTTCTTTAAAGCAGACAAGCATGTTCCTTTGTATTTTGTTGTTTAATTGGGAGACTTGTATTTATGAGCGTCTTGCTGAGTCATGTAGTGGTGTTGTTTTTGTTGTTGTGTTTACATGAAAGAGCATCTGTGAGTGGAGATGTGGTTAAACAGCATTAATCTTTCTGTCAGAGCGGTTAGCTTGTGTGGAGGACAGTACACCTGTTCTGCTGCTGGTTTTAACGTTGTTAAATGACTGCCAACTTTACCCAGAAACCTCTTCCCTTTTCTATCATGATTCATGTTGCAGCTGAGCCAAACACCTTGTGTTTTCTGAATTTTTCCATACGAGGATGTGAGAGCTCATCAGGTGGTGTCGAGTATATGAAGACGTAGCAACAGTCGCCATCTGACTCCCGGCGGCCGCGTGGAAACAAATATCTATCAGCCTCCACCAGCAGCTCGCTGTAAATCAGCATGTGGCGGAAACATATTTCCTCCCTTCTCCACAGCCTATGGCAGCCTGTGAGGGGGAAAAGCAGAGCTGTAATGCATGAGTGTTTGTGTGGCGGCAGATTTGAAAACAACTCCAAACTGTCAAATGACCCACATCAGTAAAAAAAAATGAAAACAAACGACAAAGTAAATAAGCTGAAAATATGAAATCCAGGGCTCATAGATCTTCAGCAGAGAGAGACGCACTGCTCAGGTGTGACATCCTGCAGATGACACGCATGAAAAATGACCCGACACGGGGGAGGAAGGGGAGAGGAAAAGAGGAGGAAGAGGAGAAAAAGAAGCAGATATAAAGAGTGGGGATAAACAGAGGACGAGGAGGAGGAGGAGATAAGGAGGGATTATGGAGAGGGAGAAAAGGAGGAGAGGGAAATATGAGTGAGGAAGGAAGTTAGGATAAGAGTAGGAGGTAAAGAAAGGATAGAAGAAAAAGATGAGTGGAGAAAACCTTTAGGTATTTTACCACAAATACAGATGCTGATTATGACACAGATGTTAGTGAGAGAGATAAAAATGATGAATGTAAGTACGTCATAAGTAATATTACTAGTTAAACTATTTAACATATTGTAAAGCACAAATTAGTGATTTTAGGTTGTTTAATGCAGGAAATATGACTTGATATAGAAGTTAAATAAACAGAGTAACACCCCATTCACATAATATTCTAAATGTAATTGGTTTAAAAGTCCAAACCGAATAAAAATATAAATCGATGTAAGCACCTTAATCAGAATAAACAGGACCAGACTGATTACATGAATTTGTTCATAAGCCTAAGTATTGGATAAATTAAAATAGTTAAAGTTAGAGGGTCACAGAGTTATCACAGTTCATCCTCAGGGGAATAAAGATCAAGAGACATTTAAGTCTGAACCAAACTGTCAGTTTATCACTACATCTATTATCTACCCATTTTCTCAGACTTGACAAAGTTCTTCCAGTTTTAATGGTTCAGAGTAAGTAGCACTGAATGAACATGTTAACTGACCTTTCCTGATTGAGGCCGTCAGTCCGTGCAGACAAACACTGGTCAGGCTGCTGCTGATTTTCATTTTCATTCCCAGTATTAATTTTAAATAAGAATAATGTTATTACAGTAATTATATGTGGTCAGAGGTCAGAGCGGGACGAACAGGGCTCACTGAGTCGCTAAGTAAAGAAATGGACCTGTGGTGAGAGTTAAACAGTGTCGCCTGCTCTGCTGCTTCATCTGTCATTAACTTTAATAATTACACCAAATCTGTGAATCTGTTTTCCGGCAGCATGTGAAGCGTTTCTCTGCCGGCTGTTAAAAGGCGATTAGTGAGAGTGTCCACGCTTTACCGCCCAGAACATTGAGCGAAAATGTTCAGCAAACACTTTTAAAAAAGACATTTATTTTGAATAGGTTTTAAAAAAAAAACCCTGTGAAGCCAGTGAATGATAAATCCAGATGAACCATCATTCACACAGAGGTGCTGAAGACCAGAGGAGGAAATTAAAACGCAGAGTGAAAAGGACTATCTGGTCATTTCTGTTTTTCCTCCTTTAGCTTTTCTCTTCTCTCCGTCTCTATTAAACACTCACAGCTCTGACAGGTTGATTTTGGTGGCGGCAGATTAAATTGCTCTCATCTTCATGACGTGATGACGGAGCCTTCAGCAACTCCTCAGAACTCGTTGGTGGATTTATAAGCTGTTGATTAAAGTAGATGACAATCACACATAGACATGGACAACACGCCCTCAAAGGGGATTATAAATAAAAACGTTGTGTGTGCAGCTGTCTGCATACGTGCCTACAAACAAGTATAACTGAGGTTTAAGCTAGTTAGCCAGGTATGCTAACATCACCAACCTCAGAGCATCCAGCGTTTTTCAATCTATATGTGTTATATTTAGTAAAACTGGCACCATTATAAGTATGCAGAATTATCAATCAGCACTCCCTGTCTGCAGCAAACTTGTTGTCCTCACAAAGTGTAGGTCACACTGACTCTAAGAATATGTGTGCAGTGTCAGCGCGTTCAGATTTGACTGAGTTATGACTCAGAGTGGTTCTGCAAGCTGCAGCAGTCTGGTAGCTAAGGGTTTTAAAGTACTTTAGCTGCCTCCATGAGCCTGAGAGCGACAGTCACTGCTGCTGCTGACGGTGGTAATTAATACCGGCGTTCACCTGCCAGGTGCACAAACTCCCAAGTGTCCACTCTGTAACATTTATTACTGATAATCAGACGTTATTGGCCTTTGATAGCAGCAGACTTCCACAGAGACTCTTATGGATCAGGAGACAGATGAAACTAATAATTTATGATTCATGATTTTTGCCATGTCTGTCTCCCAGTACGCTAAAATTAAAATCAAAATATACTCTCTTTAGCTAAGGTGCAGTTTTACTGAGTAACAGAACCAAGACTTTGTGGTTCAGTTTCCTTCTGCCTCGCTGTGTGGACGAGATGTAATAGTCTGGATAACTGCACTGTAAATGATCCAGATCCATTTCCAGTTAAAGATATCACTAACAGCGGAAGTTGACTTACTGTAGGATTAATGTCGTCTGGTCCTCAGAGAGCAACAAACATTCAGACTCTACATTTAGAGGAGATGAGCAGAGCTCTGAGCTGCCTGTTCTCTAATTAAAATCCCATAACTGTGTCGTTCAGTTTAGAATAAACATGATAAACTCTGACAGCTGCTGACTGTGTTGATTACACTGTTTGCTGTTTTATTTTCTAATTGCGCATTAAGCTATTTAGCCCGACTCTTTGCATATATGAGTGTGTTTAAGTGAATGCATAGACAGTTTATTATTATTGTTTATTATTTATGTTTTTACCAGCCTTTAGCAAACAGTGTTAAAGGTCAGCAACTCAACAAACAGGTCAGCTGAGTGGTGAGCTATAGAACAAAGATGGAGGGTGTATGTTAGACAGCTAAAATATTCTGAATACTGAAGAGACTGAGGACTGTAGCTCCAACAATAACTGCAGCTAAAACCTTCAACATGACATG
Organism: Lates calcarifer; assembly: GCF_001640805.2. Taxonomy (NCBI): domain Eukaryota; kingdom Metazoa; phylum Chordata; class Actinopteri; family Centropomidae; genus Lates; species Lates calcarifer. The sequence continues at coordinate 24,720,396 of NC_066840.1, read as the reverse complement.
TTTGAACAGGAGGAGACAGAACGTTTCATTTGTTCCCTGAAGATTATCTTCTCGTCAGTTTGGCTGCTGGTTCAAGTGAAATGAACGTTCAGATGCTTGACTCAGACTCAGCCTCCATCTGCAGCTTTCAGTGGTGGTCTGCTGACTTCCTGCTCTCTTGTGTTCCTCTTCATCGCTGCATTGTCATCTCGCCTCCACCCGGACCCTCCGTATGTACGGCCTCGACCCGCCGCAGTGTTAACCCCCCGCTGCTTTGACTGAACCTCAATAAAAAGTTCAGTTTAACAAGCTGTGTCTGGGATTTCAAGCGGCAGTGTCTCAGCTTTTGTTCTCATTAAGCGTGTGGGAGATGATGATTTCTTTTCTTTTCTTCTCCGCGGCACGCTGAAGTGGAATTACACCCTGGTGCTGCTTTTCTTCTGGGTGCTTTCATGGATCTCGGCTTCTCCTGCAGCGGGGCGGCAGATTATTAATCAGATTCATAAATAATAAAAGATGGCAGCGTGGCCCCTGGGCGCTGGGGCCACTGCTTCTTCCACAGCGAGGAGAAATGATGGAGGATAAGTCAGAGAGAACAATATTAACATGAAGCCAGCTGGATTTATCCACAGTCTGCCTACAGTCCACCAGAGGAGCAGGCTGCTCGGCGTCTGAGCTGGTTGATATTCTGCCTGCAGCTCAGCACTGCAGGGGAAATTAGCACCAGGCTAATCACGCTAATTCTCTGCGCGTTTAAGCTAATGGTGCCACTAACCTGCTACATGAGAGGAGAAGTTAATGTTTCTGTCACTGGTGACCTCTGCAGTGCAGAGTTACACTGAAGAGTTTGTCTGAATTTATGGGTGAAATAAATTTAAATATTCATGTTAGCCTCGTTAGAATCGTCCCTTTTAAAAGCCAATTAGCAGGATTCAGTCTGTTGACATTAAGCTTCAGGATGTATGGATGCAGATTAAGACCATAACAATTTAAATCTTAGAAGCAAGTGAATATTTAATGTTGAAATTTAAGCACCACCAAGGTTACAGCACTGAGATATTCAGCCTTAAAATGAGGTAACTAGTTGTTTATGAGTTCAGATCTTTACAGTTTTATTTTTACGCCTTCATCGTGTGTTTAGACAAACAAAATAAAGTGTGTGTGCTTGTTATTTTATGTAAAAATAGTTTCATCTTTCACTTTCACTTTTCTGAGTGTGTCTGCAAAGAGAATTTGAGAATCACTGTCCTGCTGATATCAAGGCTTAAATAGATGGACAGTACGTTTCAGGGCATGTTTGACTTTCCCTCCTCAAGCAGATATTAAAACAAAATCCAAAGTCAAATCTCAAGGGCCTGGTCTAGGATCAGTGGAGACCTGGGGCTTAACCATCACACATAACACTGATTCTGAGGCCACGTGTCAATCACTAAATATTACACTGATCAGCCACAACATTAAAACCACCTGCCTTATACTGTGTAGGTCCCCCACCTGTCCCAGCTTCAGGGGGGAGTCCTGTGGTGTCTGGGACATTGGCAGTGGATCCTTTGGGTCCTGTGGTGTGAGATCAGATCAGGATCTGGAGGGTTTGGAGGCCAGGTCAACACCTTGGGCTCTTTGTCCTGCACATTGTCCTATTCTGTGTGTTTTGATTGATTAAAAACACTGGAACATCCTTCACTCCTTCCCTTCCTCCACCTCCTGCTTCCCCACAAACACCTCCTCCTTCCTCGCTCTCATTTACATACTCGCTCTCGCTTCACTTCCCTTCAGTCGACCGGCGCTGATGAAACACAAACAGTGGACGGCTTCAGACTCTGACGTCTGACCCGGGTTCATCAGAGGCCGGCTCAGGTGCAGCGCGCGGCAGATTCTTCACGCATGTTTGCGTTTCTGTACATGATGATGTTACGTGGATGTAACATCACAAACATGGAGGGGGAGCAGATGGACAGATGACAGGCAGAGAGAGAGAGGGAGGACGGGGGGATTAATGGGTGGAGATAATTGTTGAAGGATGCTTGGATGAATAAAAACCTCAGGAGCTGAACTAATGTCTGATGTTAAGACGCAGCGAGGGGAGTCAGGTGTGAAATGTGACCACAACCACACACAAAAAGTGTTCAGCCTGTTAACGTGGAAGCAGCAGGGGGAGACACACTGACAGGAAATGAGCAGGTTCACATGTACACCACCATCTTGGCCTTCGGTGATATTCTATTAAGTATAACCTGAACTACAAAGAGTCTCTATTCTTAAAGCTGCACTAATCAGTATCTGCATTTTAACAACAGATGAGATTTTCAGCGTCTTTAGCTCCCAGTTCTGGTTTTGTTTTGTGGCATTTAGCGGCTAATGAGGCAGATAATTTCCCTCAGGACGTGGTAGAGACCAAAAACAGAGTGTGTGGAGTCAGATAACTTCTTAAGGTCATAATATGATGTCTTTAGGTCGACAGGTGAGTCTGTTTTCTTTCTTCAGCAGCTAGGCTGATAGCAGGTAGCCGTGTTGCTAATGCTACCGCTAGCAGCCAGAAACAAACAAATGAATCTTTGTCCATTTAATAGAGAGCTGCAGGAATGAGTCTTAAAACCAGGAAGTAAGTTAGCATGTTAGCATGTTAGCTCTTCCTGTTGTCAGTGTGTTTCTGGTTAAATGTCTGAAATAAGGTCTGTGGTTTTAACACAAGCTCAAGACATTTTCAGGTTTTATTCTCCGACATAAAATGGGTCAGTAAATCCCCCACTCCTGATGTTTGAAGCTTTTACGTGTCTTAAAAAAGGCGGTTGCTAACGGTCTGTTTACGTCTTAAAGCTGTTGAAGACTAAACTCTCCATTCTTCACTGAGCAGACAGCAGCTCTTCAGCTCAGCTGGGCCCTGCACAGTCTGAATATCTGGACTGAATCATTTGAAAATTCACATTAACTTTATTTAAACAGTTCTTTTTAAAAATGAAGTTCTGCACCGTCAGAACCAATTAAAAGCACATGATGTATTTTCCTCGTCCTTCCCAGTAATTCGGGTTCAGCAGATGATGAACCCAGAACAAACGCCACCTCTGAGGTCACGGCGACTTATCGGTCTGTGACCTCTGACCTCTGGCGGCTGAATGTGGAGGAATAAATGAGCAGGTATTAGAGGGCCAAACACAGCGGGCCCTGCAGTAAGTGGCAGTTTATGGAAATGAGGGTTGATCTCTGCACCTGGACTCGATAACCCCGGCGTTAATCCTCGCTCCCCAACCTCCTGCTGCCCTCCTGTTCAACACTTTCATTAGAGTTTAATCGCTGCCCCCAAAAAAAAAGAAAGAAAGAAAGAAAGCAAAGTGAAGACCTGCAGCAGCTGCAGCTCAGCTGAACACAAAACTGTAACTCCACAAACTGTCTCTAACTACTGTTGTGATCCAGTTTTCCTCCTGTGGAACATGAAGCTGTTGAACCAGTTGTTCCTGTGAGGTTTTTGTGCTGAAGACAGTTTGTTCCTACTTGTTTTTACCTCCACACCTCCTCCTTTCCTTCCCTAACTCCTCCTCTTCCTTCACTTTCCTACCTCCTGCTTTCCTTTCTTTCTTCTCCAATCCCTCCTCATTACCTTCTCTACTCCTCATTTCCTTTCCTACCTCCTCTTATCCTTTCTTTCTCTTTTCTCCTCTGCTCCTCTTCCTCTCCTTTGATCCTTCTTGCCTTCCTCCTCCCTACCTCAACATCCTTTTTTGTTCCATATCATCTCATTTCCTTCCTCCTCCTCTTCCTTTCCTATCTTCTTGTGTCTTATTTCCTTCCCTACTTTTCTCTTTATATAACTTTCACACCTTGCTACAATAACTTTGCTACAGCATCATTTCTCTCCTTACATCCTTTCCTACCTCCTTCCTTTTCTTCTCCATCTTGTCCTTTCTTTTCCTATCTCCTTATTTTCATCCCAGTGCCCTCCTTTCCTTTTCTTTACTTTCCTACTTCCCTATCCTCTCATCTTTGCCTGCTTTACTCTCCTTTCCCTCTATCTCATCTTTCCTCTTCTCTTCCTCCTCCTCTCCCACCTCCATCATTTCTTTTTTCCTTACCTACATCATTTCCTTCTTCCATCTTTGTTACTCCCTTCCCTACCACCTCATTCCTGTCTCTTCCTCCTCGTTTCCATTTTCATCTCCAACGTTTTTACCACCCTCCTTCTCCCTCCTTTCCTTCCCTTCCTCCACCTCCTGCTTCCCCACAAACACCTCCTCCTTCCTCGCTCTCATTTACATACTCGCTCTCGCTTCACTTCCCTTCAGTCGACCGGCTCTGATGAAACACAAACAGTGGACGCCTTCAGACTCTACGTCTGACCCGGGTTCATCAGAGGCCGGCTCAGGTGCAGCGTGCGGCAGATTCTTCACGCATGTTTGCGTTTCTGTACATGATGTTACGTGGTCGTTACATGACAAACGCAGACGGACAGAGAGGAATTAATAAGTAGAGATAATTGTTGAAGGATGCTTGGATGGATAAAAACCATGAGAGCTGAACTCGTATCTGATGTTAAGCTGCAGCGAGGGAAGTCAGGTGTGAAATGTGGAAACACTCACAGATCCTTCCTACATCTTCTTTTACTTCCTCCTTTTCTTTCTTGGACCCTGACATCCTTTCCTTCTGTCCTTTCCCTCCACACTTCCTTTCTTTTGCTTTTGTACGCTCTCCTCTTGTTTCTTCTGTCTCCTTCTTTCCTTGATCGATCTCCACTTCCTAATTTTCCTTCCTTCTGATTTCTTTTACCTCCTTCCTTCTCTCTCTCTTTCTTTCCTTAAACTTCTCTGCTTCCCCATCTCTTCTTCCTTATGTTAACTTCCTCCTTCCCTTTCCTGTCTCCTTCAGTCCTTCTTTACCTTCTTTCATTTTCTGTTCTTTTTTCCTTGTGTACTTCCTGCTTCATTTTATTTCATAATTTATTTCTCTTTTTTCAACCACTCATTATTCCTCTGCCACTGTACTTCTTTTGATACCTTCCAGTTTCTTTGTTCATCCTCCTTTATTTCTCACCCAGCCTCCTCGTTTCCAGCTGTATCTCCTCCTCTACATCCTTATTTCCTCTTTTTCCTCCTCCTTCTCAGTACCCCCTCTAATTTCCTTTCCTACCTCCTTCTTGCTTTCCTTAACTCTATTTTAATTTGATTTCCCTGTCTGGCCCTTTGTTTTCATCTGCTCCTCTCCTCACCTCCTGCCTCCTCTTCTTTTCTTCCTTTACCTTCTTTCACTACTTTCCTCTACATTTTCTTTCCAACCTCTTCTTCATCTACGTTACTTTCCTACCTGGTCATTTCCTTTCCTTCGTATTCTTCCTTTCCCTGTTTTTCCTCCTGTACTTCCTCTTACCTTCCCTACCTCCTCATTTCCATCTCTGTTTCCTCGTTTTTATTTCCTTTACATTTCTTCCTCCTCCTTTTTTTCTCTCCTTCTTCAACCTTTCCCAAACTCCTTTTGTTCCATGTGCACCTCTTCCTTTCCCTTCCACCTTTCTTTCCCTATGTTTTCCCTATTTTTTCCTGCCTCCTTGGCACCTTTCACACCGTTGTCCTTTTCTTATTTCTAATTTTCTTGCCCATCTCTTTTTTTTTTTACATTTCTTACACCTTCCTCCTTTTCTCTCCTGACTCCTCCAGTCCTGAGCAAAATACACAAACAAGGTGTGATGTCTTTCATCACAGAGGCGGCTCTGATGGTTCATAGTTTTTGAGGGTTCCTAAAGTTGACGTAACTTTCCTTTTCTTGGCTCTCAGCGTCGCCACCGTCGCTGAAAGTGAAAATGAAATCATTAAAACAGATCGCAGCCTCTTTGTTCACCTCGGCGCTCTCTTCCAGCTCCGCGGGTTTCACCGCTTCTTCCTCAAACTGCCATTCTCTATCTCGCCCTTTTTCCCGCCTTTGTTTAATTTCTTCAGTAAGCACATGAAGATTAATTGGGCCTCTCTTTCAACTTTTCCTGGCACCTTTCCTCTCGCCCGCTTTCTCCCCTCTCCCAGGAATGCCTCTCATCATCTTTTCATTAGTGCTACCTCTGCCCTTATACATTATTCAGCCTGAGTCTCTGTGCAGAGCTTGTCCTTTATTAGACTGTCGCCAGAGTGCATTCCACAAACTCATTAAAAAACTATTAAAGGCTGATGATTTCCTCTGATAAAACCGAGCGGCTTCAGGTTTGGTTTTCTGACTGATCTTCTGACAGGATCAGACGATGTTACAGCTCGTGTCAAGAGGAACATCTGCACATCGGCTCGGAGTTCTGGCTTTTATTTAACCTTTAGAGCAGACATTTTAATCTGGGATGGATCTGTGAAAACAGCCACGACACCCACGCACATACCACTACCTCACAGTTTATATTTACTGACGACCTACAGCTCTTCATTTCTACAGGAACCTAACAGAGCACGTATTCATTGTCACAGGTTCTGTAGAGTGGAGTATAGTAACTGTAACCACCGGAGTTTTCTTCAGTTTAACCTGTTAACTGATGCATACAATCATCAGCCTAAAACCTCTTTTGTTTTTATTTTATTTGTCTGTCTTTTAAAGGTTATTTTCCAGTGTCAGACTCTGTCTAATATCATTAGACACTCGTGGTGATAAATGATACCTGTTCAGGCTGAATCCTCTTCACTTTAGAGGAAATCCAATGAGAGATTTAGCTCTTTTTTTCCTTATTTCCACAGGGGATATTGGAGTATTTTGGAGAAGAACAGTTCCTCTGCCTCCTCTGACATGTTAATTGATGCTTTTCATTTTTTTGTGCTTCTGTTCTCTGCTCTCTCTGGGGAGTTGCTTCCTCTCTGTGATTTGCCGTGGGAGTTTAACAGCGGCTGTGATCAGACGAGCGCAGATAAGACGAGAGCACGCACACAACAATCAGACTCGCGGGGTGTCGGCTGATTTGTGGAGGCCTCTTTTCTTTCCTCCCTCTCTCTCTTTTTTTCCCAGTTAAAGACTCGTGGTGTCAGGTGTGGGGGCTCAGCAGAGAGATAATCTGCAGCAGAGGATAAAGAAGAAGCTCTCGTTTAAAGATCGCCCAGGTGGAGAGACGATCATCTTCGTCTCCTTCACTACAAACCAAAACTTCTTTCATCCCTTAAATGTTCTTAATTTATCCACAAAAACAACCATGATTTCCTCTTGTGTCAAACTGTGGAGTTGGTCTCCTGCTTTGGAGGGGATTTTTTTTATGAGTTGTTTCATGAAAATTCAAGCACAGAACTAAAAACAAAGTCATTTATGAAGCCAAAGTGTCAGTTTAAACTTCTCCAGCGTCTCAGGTTTCCTGTTTTTATCTGCTTTATATCACTTTAGGTTTTGGACAGTAGGACTGAAGACCGAAAAAACGATTTAGAGTGAAATATAAAGTAGCTCTTACAGGTTTTTACAGCTCATTTCACAGAATAAATTTCATCTAACATATCACGCCAATTATAGGAATCACCCTGACTACCAGCCTGATTTCTTTGACTTCTTGAAGATAAAAAACACTTGTTCACTCATCCTTTTTTTGGAAAGTTTCCAGTACATGGCTGCTGGCTGACTTAAATTAGACTTAATTTGAGTTTAGAACATTTTGTGGTTAATTTAATTGGCTTAGAGAGCTCTTCACGCCTACAAATACACCAAAAATAACTCAAGTTGTCGAAATTGTCCTGGATTTAAATCAGTTTTCACTTCATGACATAAGTTCATTTCATTGTTCTTTTCAGTTCTCTGTGTTTTTAATTTTAAAGCTGACATCTGAAGCCATACAGTTAAATTAAAGTGTTCTCCGTTAATAACTCCTTTGACTAATTTCACGGCTGTTTGGTGCAAGTTAAGGACAGAATAATGGAGGTGTGAGTTTATTGTAAAGAATCTGTGTTAGCAGAGCCATCTGATGGCTGTTTTGTGTTGCTGCTGGAAACGTTTTTCTCCGCTCAGCTTCATATTTTGTATAAATGAAACAGAGGGAAACTCGTCTTGACGTGAAATTTGGAACGGTCGGCTGCAGAAAGTGCTGCGAGTAATGAGCGTCTGCTCGAGGTGTCACATAAGAGGATTACCTCGTTTGTGGGCTTTCAAAAGATAAGTGGATATCTGAGCGCTCATTCGGCCGCGCCGTCTGAACCCCGACCTTTCACAGATGGAGGGGGGGGGGGGGCGCCTCGGGTCGGACCGACACTTCACCAACAACCCCCCCTCCTCTTCCTCGGAGATGATCTGTTCGTCAGGGGAGCTGACATTTCCGGCGGTCGCCGTCCGAGAAAAACAAACCTCAGTCTCATTCATATGGAAAATCTTATCCTAACCTTTCAGCTCCCCGCTAATCAAGACGACTCCAGATTATCTTTTTGTAATCACCTCACCAGGTCCGTCTCTTCAATAGAGGCAGAAGTGTGGATCCATCTAATCTGTCAGAATTAAATGAGATCCATCACAGATCTGGATAATGGCCCCTGCAGATTGTGTGCAAAAATCTTCATTAATAATTCAGCTTGGATTTTTATTATTCATGGGCGGGAGAGGGAGAGGAGAGCAGGGCGAGCGAGCTCTGAGGCCTGGATGTAGAGTCAAACTTCACTTTAAAGGAGCAGTCTGCTGTTTTTACTGTTTCAGAGAAACAAAGAGTGTGAGAACAATGAATCATTCAGTCTCCTCCCTGAGAAAGAGTCAAACAGGGAGTCGCTCTTTTAAAAGGAGGTGTTTTGGGCACTTTACACCTGTTGAATTAGTAAATCTAGATTTATAGTAGGTAATCCAAAGGTACCAGGAGATGGAAGAGTCTCGTGTCTGTTAATGTGTTGAAGGAAGAGTTATCATTTTGAGAAATGTGTTCGTTTTCTGCCAGAAACTTATGGTCAATACCAGTGATTATGATAATAGCAGTGCCAATTTTTCTAGAGTTATCTAGAGTTTTCCATAAGCACCGGATGTTGGGCGGACTTTCAAACATTTTCAGATGACTACCGTTTCACGTCTCTAATCTTAAACCAGGTGAAGGATTTTTGTCATCAGACGTCTGGATCTTCAGTAATCAGAGAAACAAACTGAGCGAAAAAGCCGCCTGATTTTTAAGGTGTAGCTGTTTTATTTCAGTGTTATCATCATCTGATTATCAGATCTGTTTGTTTTGGAAGAGGAGGAGACCTGTATGGATAATTCAGCTCCCGGTAAAAATCTCCTAAACAATGAACCCATAAAGAATCTTAACCTACAAAGGACACACAATGAGTTGTACGAGTTCTTTCACAATGCAGTCACCCAGCTGGACTTTGTATGTACTTGTGGAAAATTCTGTGGAAGTGGTTTGGCTTTAAGAGGTCAGACCTCCAGCAACCAATTTGTTTCACCACCTGAAGGAAACCATGGAGGGGCAGAGTATATCTACTGTAACCAGGGACGTGATCTTGTTTCATTGGACAGCCAGGGATTACTGTCCTTCATGCCCTCGTCTCTGTGCCTCCTCGCCTCCTTGTCTCTTTGTCTTCTTGTCTTGTAGTTGAAGTCTGGCCTCTGAGCAGCGTCGGGGCCGGTGGTCTGATTTGTTTCTTTTGGAGTGTGCACTCGTTTCACTTGATGAGGGGCTGAAGATGAACACACGCTCATTAGCAGGGTGACGACATTCGTTCAGCAGTTTGTTTGAGAAATCCCCCGCGGTCGGTTTTCTTTGCCGCCGCTGCCGTTTTGTGGGTCAGTGCCACCATGAGAACAGTAACACTCGATCTAATGAGCTGCCTGATTTCACCACAAACACTCGTGCAGAGTGGAGACGGAGGTGTGAGCTGGAGTGATGTGCAAACAGACCGTTTGTCTGCTGGTGTTTGTGGAGGCTGCACAGCGTCTTCTCTCCTGTCCAGGGTGGTGGTGGTGATAATCTTAGACAGTCACATGGTTGCACCGCATTAAAGCCGTTCCTCTTCTGAGACTCATTTGGTCATTTATGATAACAGAGCCTCTTTGAAGGGTGCAGCCTTTGAGTAGCGCTGCTTTTTATCTTATTGTCTTTGGGCAAAGTTTGATCTCGACTCTCTTCCTGTTTCAGAGGTCCATAAGAAGTTTCTGCCTGATTAAAACTTTCTTTCTGCTGTACTTTCTGACTACAGGTGCAGGGATGTTTAAAGACTGTGGAGTGGAACTAACAAAGGCAGAGCTATCTGGTAATCCGGCCCTCGGATTAAAACCATCACACCTGAGCGCAGAGGCAGAGAGTCGGCGTTAACTCGGTTTTAATGCTTTCTGTTTAATCTGGGTGGCAGCAGCCTCTCACCTTCATCTGTCTCCTGTGAAGTTTCTCTTTAAAATATTCAGAAAGTGAACCGAGGCAGGCACACGTCTGTGTTTAAACTTTAAAACCGGAGACTCTCAGCGGGATGTCAGCAAAACTCAAGCGAAAGGAGCCGCTGCTTTGAGGCTCAGATTCATTGAGCCACATTTGAATTTTATGATTTAATGTTAAAAGAGAAATGCTGTGATAGAAAATGTCATGTATTGACAGAGACTGGTGTGAGTGTGTGTGTGTTCTCTGGGAAACATTTGTTTCTGCGAGGAAGCCCGGGGACGCCACCTGTCACAGGTGAACATTACCGGTGCTGATTACTCTCTTAAAGGACCATACCGCTGTGTTTTTCATGTTGTATTATTTACAGTGATGCTGACTGATTTTAGAAACAAGCTTCCAGATAAGGCAGCTAGTGGACTCACTATCAGTCCTCGATGGTGTGTTCAAGGACACTTCAAGAACTGACTCTGAAGTGCGACAGTATTTTGTCAGAAAATCGAGGAAAAATTAACGCTGTGAAGAAGAACGTGATAATGGTTGACTCTTTTTGACTCTAAAATGAGAAGTGTCTTCGAATGCAGCACAGAGAAAGATGAACTGTTCAAAAAATATGTTTTTAACTGCACCACCAATTTTCACTCATTTTAAATTAGGTTTAAATATAAAGAGACATGAAATGAGTTACAGATTAATATTTAGGCACAGACAACATTTTTTCTTTTGTCAGAACAACTTTGTAGTGCGTTCACAAACCACATCAAGAGATGAGACTGTAAAAAGTCATTGGTTGCTGTTTGTTGTTGACTCTTAAATGTAAGAAGCGTCTTTGAACGCAACAACACAGAAATCTCTCTGCAGGTGCATAGTTAAAAGAAAAAGAGATTTTCTGTTGGTCTACACTTTATCTGTTTAAAATCTCAGTTTACAGCACAGCCCACCAAACTGCACCAGTTATAGATAATTTTTGATGTATTTCAGTTTACAGTTAAAAAAAAAAATGAGCAGAGACATGAAATGAGCCACACATCAATCATCAGAGACAACATTTGTTCCTTTGTTAAAGTCATGTTAGTCTCGTGTTCAAGGACAGTCCAAAAACTGACAGTGAGGTTCTGAATCAAAGCTTTGTCAGTGTCTGTAACACAGTGAGACCCATTGTCACTGACATTTTTGATCCCAAACATCCGTCTCCTCCTGCCTAATCACATTTGCATGTTAAAGACCACAAGTTGTGATTGGTCAAGTTTCAACTTAGGGCTGATCTGACATAGACATTAAAGTCTGGCTGCAGGTGAGAAATAAATTTTGTTCTTATTTCAATTTCTGTCCAAGCTTAAAACAAGACGGTTCTAGTCCCTTAATAATTCTTCACACAGTGTAAATCCAGCTGCAGAGTTTAGTTTTTAATCACAGTCTTCAAGCAAGAGAAACTGTGGAAAACCATTTCCTTATTTTCAGTTTTTATTGGATTCATTCACACAACATCTACCTGTCCACAGCAGCACAGACTTTGAGCTCGACGCCGAGATCCCCAGAGAGATCTGTCCATCAGCCCGAGAAAGTACGACTGCCGTGTGGAGAAAATATAAATAAAATTTTGTGAGAGATTGAGAGGCTTTGGTCGGTTTGTGAGCCGCTGACGTCCATGTGTGAGCGACGGAGGAGGCGGTGTGGATCGACGGGAGCAGCAGAGGATCCTCGGGGAGAACGCTGCCAAGCAAACCAGGTGGAAAAAAAGGTTTTCAGAACTCCCTCTGCTCACTTCTTCTCATGTCTTCCTCTTCATTCTCCTTGCTCGCCTACCTTTTCTCTTTCTTCCTCACCTCCTTTACTAAAAACACTCAGCCTGAGAGAAGGATAAGGGAGGAGGACGAGTTCTGCTTCGACAGTGACATCACTTTAGCTGAAAACTAAACTAAAATAACGTTAAGTACAGTGAGAACAAATGAAGTCACGATTTTAACAATGCTGTGATTTCATGGGTTATTTTTAGAAAATAATAAAGACCAAGAACGAGAGGTGTTGCGTCACATGAATTTGACTTGACCAAAAAAACTCAGTCAGTTACAGTTAGAAGTTTATGTTGTTTTACGTGTAAATCAGCTGAAGGCTGCGTAATGAATCAAACAGCTCTTAAAACACAAAGCTTGGGACCTGGGACTCTACTTCGGTCTCATTGGTCTTGAATTGGGATTTGTTGGTGTTGACCTCAGACTTGGACTTGACCTTGGAACAAGTTGGTCTGGATTTGTGGTTCTTAGTCTGGACTTGATGCAGGACTTGTTGGTCTTGACCTGAGACTTGCAGGTCTTAATCCAGGCTTTTTGGTTTCAACTTGGTACCTGAGTAGGGACTTGTTGGTCTGTTTATTTTCATGGATCAGTTTGAACCTGACTGGGATTTGACCTGTTGTTGTTTGTAAACTGAAATTTAGAAATCTCCATCTACTGACCAGTTTTAACTTTTGTTTTGAGAGCGAGATTGAAGAACTAAATGACTCACAGTTCAAAATGTTCCCAGCTTGTTGACTAATTCTTGTTGGATGAATTTACTGTTGTCAGTTCAGACTTTAATTCTGCAGCTCTGTATGCTTTCTCTCTCTTTAGTATTCTTCTGACTCACTGATTCTGGATGAAAGAGACAGAATCAGAATCACACATCCAGCTCCTCAAAGCTCTGAAATCTTTTTTTCTTTGTGTTTAATTCCTACAGTGGTGAAACTGGATGACCTGAATATAAATGTCACTGCTGCGTCTTTGGCTGGTGTTCATGTTTCTGTGTGGCCTGATGTGTGGATTCAGTTAAATTCTAAATGCCTTAATTATGAAAAACAATTGGACCTTCAAATGTAACTGACAGTCAGTTGTCTACTTCAACATCCAGCAACATGATCATTAATTTGAAGTGGTGTTTGTGTCCATCTGATGCATCTAAGTCCTGGGTTCCCTCTCTTTTAGTTCTGTTTTTGGTCTCCACCACTTCCTGAGGGAGGGAAATATCAACAGCTCCCGTCTACTTGAGCCTGAAAGGTGACTGATGTGCCCCAAAACTTTGAGCTAAAAGCGGCTAAAAAGCTCAGAGGAGCTGCAGAAATGGTGTGAATTCTGTTCAGAAGTCGAAAGGTAAAAGTCTGTGGATGTAAAAACTGAAACTGAAAGTCCCATGGTGCATTTGGGAAGGAAACATCCAATCACAGAGTTTCACATTCTGCGGCGTGCACTACTATTAGCAAGCTAAATAAAGAGTCCTAAAACCAGGAAGTAAGTTAGCATGTTAGCATGTTAGCTCTTCCTGTTCCCTCGTCCCAGAGTCAGTGTGTTTCTGGTTAAATGTCTGAAATAAGGTCTGTGGTTTTAACACAAGCTCAAGACATTTTCAGGTTTTGATTCTCCGACATAAAATGGGTCAGTAAATCCCCCACTCCTGATGTTTGAAGCTTTTACGTGTCTTAAAAAAGGCGGTTGCTAACGAGTGTCTAAATGAGACTACAGAGGTTGTCGGGGACGTTAACATGAAAACCCATCTACTCACCAGTCCACCTTTACAGCCTCGTTGTGTTTCTACTCACGCTCTTTCAAACTCTCACTAACTTTCTAAGAAGAAAGGCTTTTGTAGAAGAGCTCAGAGCTAAATGAAATGACCAGTTGGAAGCTTAGTGGTGGAGACATTGACGTCATGTGACCGTGGTGTAGTTGGTTTATAGCCTAACATTAGCTTCTTACTTCCAACATCAGAACAGTGGTGTTCATCTGTGAAGATGATCTGATCAACTAAACCTGAAGGATCAGAAACTTTAGCTGCTCACTGTTTATTTTCTGGAATAATCCAAAACACTATGAAAAAATCCCACTGGCTTTTTGTGGAGGAACCAGGCTGATGCTAACTTCAGGTTGGACTACAAATATACATCATTTTCCTCAGCAGCTAGTGTGTCACAGTTACAGTAAATGGCTCAACACATGATGTGTGAAAGGATTTAAATGTTAATGGCAGTAGAGTAGAAACAAATCACACATGTACAAAATAATTTCTTGCTTTTAATTGGGCTGTCTGGCTCTCTCTATGAACTAAATTAACCACTGAAAACCTGGATGTAGATGAGTCTATCACAGACTAATCACATGCAGCTTTTGTTTCAAGTAGATTTTCTCCTGGCTGAAATGTCAGGCCTTAAACATGGTTAAAGAGTTAATATATTTCTGACAGAGTTCATATTTTTTTGACAGAGTCTCTCCTTCCTGTCGTTTATCCTCCCTCCTCGTCCCATCCAGCAGTGTGTTTTATTTTAATCCTCCTCTCTGAAAAGACCATTAGCAGCTGCTCTTTGTTGGAGCTGAAATGAAGCCGAATGTGTCAGACTGAGAGGAACATGAATTAAACATCCGTGAGAGACGGAGAATTATGAGCAGTGTCCGGTCTTATAAGGTTGAGCATTAAGAGCGCAGTATCTCCACTCTGAGTGACACAGGGACGTCCAACTCTCCCCGAGGTTTAAACTCCCTCTCAGAGAAGAAAATGAATCAAATCTTCATGAATGAAACAAAAAGGTGGTGAAAGAGAAATAAAAAACCCTCTCTCCCTCTGTCGTTAGTGGTGCTTTATAATGCTGTGGTCTCTGTGGTGGAGTGGAGGCATCAAATGGCAGGTGCAGCAACACAATGCTGTGTCCACTCTGCCACAAATACAACAGTTATTCCATTATGAACGGTGAAAATTTGGTTTCATCCAGCTTAATCGGACCTTTAGGCAACACACTGCCCTCACAGATACGCTCATGTTGTCACAGTGTATGTCCAGTCTTATGAAAGAGTCAGGTTTTCATGCAGAAGATCAGACTTATGATGTCTTATTCAAAACAGTGAATAACCTCAATCTTCCCCAGTGTTTTAGTTGCCTAACCTCAAGTCATGAGGACAGTCTGTAACTCGAGACTGTCCTCCCCAGAAAAACATCGAATAAAAGTTCCCTGAGGAATTATCGCTCTCATCCATCAGGAGCAGAGCGGTGTGATGTTGTTATAGAGCCACAGAGGGAGGAGGTCAGGGTGGATGGATGGCTCAGCTTTCCCTCACCTGAACTGAGCCTTAACTGTTCTGATCTCTGAGACAGATGTATTATTGGAACAGTTAAAGACGTGGATAAATGAAGTCGTCCCGCTGATAGAGGCGTCAGATTAGAAAACACTTTATGGGATTTGGTCCTCATGCCTGTTGCCAAGTCTCTGAGTTGAGACATTTAACTGATGTTTATTTGCTGCAAACCCAGTCTTTCCCTAAATATAACTGTACAGTAGCTGCCATGCACAGAAACTACCTTCTGTAGTTCACAAAAACTATAGTTAAGTTAAATCACTGCCAGAGGACAGAATGAAGGGATAAATTAACTAACCTCAGAGCACAATTTAGTTTTTTCAGTGCACAAATTATTAATTTAAGGTGATAAATGAAGTAATTTGAGGACATAAATAACTAAATAAAGAGAACAAAAAGACACATTGACTGCAATAATTAGCAATTTGCAGGAATGTGTTGTAATTTGTCTGAAATTTTTGCCCCTGACATTTCCCAGCCTTTGTAGATTTTTGTACTGATACAAAATATTTCAGGTATTTCTCACTTAGTTTGTATGAGCATGTTTCAAGTGTACATGAAAACATGTTTACATCTCAAAGTCGGCACTTTGCAGAGCCGCTGCAGCTCCGAGCAGCATTTCATGTCAGGGAAAAGCTGAAGGAATGCAAGGTCAGGAGAAGATGCCTTCATTATGTTACTTTAACTGAATCCATATTTCTTTTCTTGCAGGTGAAATGGAAGATATATATGTACGGTGGAAATGGTGAAATGAGGAGATGCAGGAAAGTCTGATTCTTCACATGAACAGGGAAGAAAGCAGGATGAGATAATGGACATTTTCCCAGTCGTGTAGTTTCTCTCATTTCATCTATTTTCAGTTTTTACTATTTTAGCCAGCTGCGCTTGGAACTGGAACTGGAACAATACTCACCTGTGTGATTTTTGCCCACATGAATACCCATTCATTTCATTGTGTACAGCTCCTGGTTTAGTGTAAGTATGCACTCAAAACTAAACCACTGCTGCAAATGTCCATGTTGAAAAGGATTAAGATTGAAAAGCACACACACAAAAAAGAAAAGACTCTGAATGAGCAAGAAAGCTCTGTTAACTGATGAATAATTTTCATCTGCTGCCACTTGAGACATAACAAAAACAAGCAGCATCAGTTGTTTGCTCACAGATATGTTTGAATTTACCCAACAAGCCGCTAAAAATAATAATGACTGATGAACAAAGGAGAAGCAGTCACAGTTTGTTTTCTTTCAACCACAATCACCACCTTTCTCTGAACGCACTCAAACTAACCAAACCTTAAACCTGCAGTAACTGAGTTTGTATTTTGTTTGGCCACAGGGGGGCAGCAGAAACAAGCTGTGGACTGACATGTCGTCACCTTTTAAAGTTGATCTGTTGAGCTTGTTTTCCACACCCAGCAGTTACACAGCAAAACCATCATTTATCTGCAGCGGTGTTTGGTTGCACATATGTCCTGAGTAAATTACAGTCCCTGCACTTCTACACAGAAACAGATTTAACATGGGAGTGAACATAGTGGGAGCTTCTGTGTCGCTTTACAGTGTTTTGGTTTAAAATCACAAAGCTGTTCTGTCTGTTCAGGTCAGGGGAGACTGAACCTACCACAACCATGATTCCCCTTCATAAAGTCCACTAAGAAACCAAACTTACCCTCTTGTTCAGTATCTGTCACCTTTTTCCAGGTAACTGATGAAAACTGGTGAAATAATCTCGCCCTCGTCGGCTGCTGCTTCTCTTGTTTTATGAAAATCAGATTTTAGGATTCACCAACAAGAGATGGAGATTTTTTTAGCAGCTCTTTTTTTCTGTTTAAGTGATGGACAGGAAGCTCTCTCTCTCTCTCTCTCTCTCTCTCCTCTCTCTCTCTCTCTGTTGGTTGATATGGGCTTCAGCGTCTGTGTCATCATTAGTATCATAACCCCTGTAAATATGCATCTTCCTCCAGTGTTTTTCTCAGACTGATCACATACATTATGGATTCTCTCCCAGCCTCTCCTCCTCCTCCTCCTCCTCCTCCTCCTCCTCTCCTCTTCCTCTTCTCTTTCACCGCCTTTTATGACAAATAAATTTTTTCTGTTTCCTCCCACAGTTAAATCGCGGTGCTTCACTGCCATCAAGTGGCTGCAGATAACTTGTCTCTACACATGGATGGATTCCTGAAAGGGCCCACCGGGCAGAGGCCCAGTCGGGCCCCTGGGCCAGAGCCGCTGTCTGAGAGGACTGTTAACATCTCTTACTGGTAAGTCAATCAAATCGACCACAAAGAGACACTAAACAACCAAGAAGAGACCACTAAAAAAGAACAAGAGAGACTCAGACAGATACAAAGAGAGAAAACATCAGCAAAGACACAAAACAGCCACAAACAGACAGAAAACGACCACTGAGACAAAAAGACACAAAGAGACTCAAAACAAGCACAAAGAGACACATGAAACAACTAAAGAGATGCAAACCCAGCAGAGAGACATGGTAACAGACCACACAGAGACAGACCCGACTAAAATGAGACGTGAAATGACCAGAAAGAGATGGAAGCGACTGAAAAGAGACGACTAGAAGCAAAACACATCTGTGCTGTTTGAAGTAGTTTTGTGTATCTTTCAGTCTGGGGGGAGGAAAGATGGCGGAGCTCCTAGATGTTGTCTCCTAAACCGTCCTCTTCACTGACTGGTGGTTGTTTCATGTTCACGTGTCGATGTTCAAACGCAGAGAACTTTATTTTTTAATAAAACACAATTTGAGACTGAATATAAAGCAGAACATAAACACTTAGTATAATGCTGAAAGCCAGTGTTCATTCAACCTATTCATTCATATGTATGGTGAATCCGTGTTGTTGCAGCTCTTCATTGAAACTATATGATCTGAGTGAAATATTCAAACCACAAAAAACATCTGCTGCATCACTTCAGACACGTTTCCCCAGAATTCATCCTGACATTTTGGGATCTCCATTAGAATTGAAAATAAAGTTCCGTGGGTTTGAATAACGTTTGCAGTTTGTGCTGACTGGAGGTTAAAAAGCCACCGGAGCTTTTAATCGGACATTTTGGTGAGAGCAGGGAGCCGGGGGCAGCCGGAGGAAGACGCTCAGACTCAGGTGGGAAGAGTCAGCGTTTACTGGAATAAACAGGCGGCCATGTTTAAACTTCTCATCCACAGTCTGATGGTGGACACGGTGCATTTAAGTGTCTGTGACTGTGAGGGTTTTACTGCTTCACCTCTGACTCTTCACCTTTCATCCTCCTCCTTCCATCCCTCTCTGCCTCTCTGTGCTGTTGTTGACAGAGCATTAGAATATGATTTCAGGCTACTTCATTTGTTTTTTTATTTATTTTTTCTCCGCCTGCGCTGCTGTAAACATAAATCACAGCGAGCCGAGCCCAGAGCTCATATAAATGTCAGGATAGACAGCGGAGCTCATAAACCTCTAATTTGATCTTTATTCATCTGGGACAAGGCATGAATAAAAGCTCACCTAGTAAATCATCATTTTCTGTTTTCTGTCAACACAGCTGAGAGGAGAGAGAGAGATGCATCCATCCATCTGTCTCTATAAGCCCCGCCTCCTGCTGCTCGTTAGGCAGCTCCACTTCTGATTGGCCGCTTCACCTCGCAACCTCGTTAACTGTAAAAACTTGAATATTACACACAATTTTGCTGCATGATAATAATTGATGACTCATTTGATGCGTTTAGAAAATTATTTATGACGTGATTAATCAAATTGTCCTTTAGGATTAGAGCGTTATTAATGAGTGACGATGAAATGATGAATGATGATTATTAACTGTTTTGTTTTCCTGTTTATTAATGCGACCTCTGATCATATTTCATCTCACAGTTCATTCGTCTTCTGCTTTACATTTTTACAGGTTTGTCAGGTTTTAATTAGTAAGTAGCAGCTGTGACGGCAGCTCTGATTGGTCAGATCTCTTCCCCTGAATACGAAGGCTGAATATCAGTGCTGAAATGTAACTGAGTACATTTACTCAAGTATTGAGTATAACTTGAATATTTCTACGTTCTGCTGCTTTATTCTTTAATTTCACCACATTAATATGTCAACTTTACTTTTGGTCCATTCAGTATATTTTGACGCTAATACTTGACTAAGAAATCTGAGTACTTCCTCCACCACTGCTGAATGTTATCGTTGGTTATGATATTTACTTATTTATTAGTTTTCTGTGTGTTAAAGCAGCATGAGGCCAACAGCAAATTTTCATTTTCTAATGAAGTGGACAAAAAAGTTGAACAAAGAATCTTTAAAAACCAGTGTGACTGAAACAAAATGATAAAAGTGACAAAACATTTTCCTCTTCATGCTTCAAAATAAAAGTTATTATTACTTTAGAGGCTGTTTTAAGGTAATAAAATGCATTTTAATATATTTTAGATGAACATAAATGTGTATCATTTATAGAAATCCTGACTGTGACTGTTCATTTAGATTAAATCTTAATTTTTAGCAGTCTTGGTTGCTCTGAAAAAGAAAATCCTCCCGCCACTGAAGCAGTTTTTGGTCCAGGACTGAAAGGGTTTAAACATTTTACCTCAGGTTCTTGAACTGTGGCACCGTGGAAGATCTGTTTATAACAAGACGGAGCTTCTCCGTGTTTACGCCTCAGTTTCCCAGAATTCCTGATGGTCACCTGAGATGATGAGTTCATTCAGTGAGTTCTCATCAAGTCATAAATAATCCCTCTCTCTCTTCCCCTCCGTCCTCCTCTGTTTCTGTCAGCTCTCCGTCCGTTTGAAGGGTTAACAGCTGCAGCTGATGGAGCTCACGGCTCAGCCTGGTGGAGTTTTACTGACATCTACTGGTTCACTGACAGAACTACAGCTGAGCGGAGCAAACAGGAAACCTCAGGTTGGTGTTTTATAGTCGATACAGAGACAGGTGTTTTAATGCCACTAAAAGACAGAACTGTTAAATAAACAATAATATATCATAATGTTCCATCATGTACAGAAACATAACACACTGAAGGGTGAGGTTGTGTTGCAGTGCTGATTTTATTTTATTTCTCTGTTCCTCCAAACAGGAAGTTTGATGCTTCAGGTCAGAAATGACAAAATGTGTCTGAAATAAAGTGTCTGTGTAAACTCCAACATGTTCTTCAGATCTCATTAAAAATAATGAGACAGAGAGT
The DNA here is from genome assembly GCF_001640805.2 of Lates calcarifer. NCBI lineage: Eukaryota > Metazoa > Chordata > Actinopteri > Centropomidae > Lates > Lates calcarifer. The sequence goes on along the minus strand of NC_066840.1, from coordinate 24,699,874 downwards.
CCAGTTTCATTGGACTCATTTTAGATGTTTACACTTGTGTACTGTGCTACAGTGTGCATGTTTATTATATTTATATATATCATCTATATGAATATAGATGGAAGATTTTTTAAGACGTGGTTTTATTTGTTATTGTTTGTTTCTGGTGCAGCTCCATCTAAATTACACGTGGAAAAGGCAGAAACCCTGAAACAGAGGAATAGAAAATATACATAAAGATTAGCATCAAAAAAAGAGGAAGAAATAGCAACAATAATAACAACATTTTGTTCTTTTTGAACAATAGATGAAGCCGTTTTAGGCGACTCAAAGCCAGATGTGTTCATATAAAGAAAACCTGACCAGGTGCTGTGTGCCACTGGCACAAAATATGTCATTAAACACTAATTATTTCAAAAAGGGGACAGAAGAACTCAGAAGAGAGTTAAAGACAGAATACAGAATAATTATATCTTGGTTTAAATTTTACAGTTCAGTGTACAGGTAGTCATTGATTAGCTTCAAATACAGACAGAAACTCCAACGAACATTTCAGCTTTTCACGCAGAAGGAAAAACGAAAAATAAATCCTCAGTGAGATTTTATGCAAATGAGGCTCAAAATGTTTTGTCTGCAAATAGACGTGAATATTATGGATCCATTGTTTTCCTCTAATTTTCAAAGAATAATGTCATTTCTGTTAATTACAGTGAAAATATGAATATCACTGAAAGAAACCCCCGAGTAAATATGAATTAATTGAGATTATTTTTTTATTAAACTCTATTCTCCATATGTTTTAATGTGTGCATACTTGCTGTATATTAGCGGGGTTGAAGCGCAGAGACTGGGAACCTTCATGAGACCAAAAATGTAGGGATTTGGATGCAAAGTCCTCGAATACAGATGGCAGATATCTCGTTCTCAGAATTTAGGAATAAAAAGTGATGAAATAAATATTTATTAAGCTGCATCTCACTCAGGTTTTATCATGCATTTACTGATTATTCCTGCAGTTTGTTTCGGTACCTGAAGGTGACATGAAACCTGAAGGCCTGAGGCGTCTTTGAGTTTAAGTTTAAAGAAAATATGTAAAAATAGAAATCTGTCTATTGTGAGTTTTTGTTAAAAGTTTCTGTGCAGGCTGACGGCTGTGGACACACTGTGGAGATGAAACTGCAGTTATGAACAGAGGTCGGTGTTCAACAAAGTGGCACAATTTAATTTGTGTGGCAGGAGCTGCACGGCTGCGATAGACTCAGTAATGAAACCTCTCAGCTTTAAGTTCTGTCTACTTTATATTCACAAAGAGAAACGAGCGAGGCAGCCATCGTGGAAACATGCAAATACACTGATCTCTTTAATACGAGCTTCACCCAATTGGACGGCGACTTTGACAAGCAGAACAAATGCCCTGCGAGCACAAACATGTGCAGGTCAGGGGGAGCGGCGCTGATGGCCGAGGCAGAATTCAACTTTCTTTATCCTCTTTTCAACGCCGGCAGTCACATTCTGCCTGTTCGCTTACTGTTAAATTAGTCATCTCAGATTAGAGACGGCTTAAGGAAGAAAACTTTGCCGAAAAAAGTTGATAAAGCTCTGCAACTTTATGTATATTGAACATATGCAAAAACAAAGTGTGGGGAAGTAAGTTTGTGGTTTTTTTGGAAAGTCTTAGGAGTTTTTGTTTCACTTTTCACAAGATAAAATATGTTCAGTTACAGTTACTGAAACCTATATTTGTTTTCAACAATAAGTAAATAAATGATCAGGGAGAAATCTAGGCCACAGTCTTAGAGAGGAGGGAGACCATCCTGGATCCAGACTGTTGATGGTAGTGATGAGATCTTACTGTGATCATGTCTCTGTGAAACACACAACAAGACTCTCAAGGAAGTCTCTCTGATTCCTGACGAGGGCCGCGGGCTCGTCCATCTGATTGTCCAGAGATCTCACATCACCCATGATGACAGAGGAGACACAGATTTCTGCCATCCTGGTCCTCGGTTCAAACAATGTGACCTTGCTGCTGCAGCTGAACAAAAACAGACTGACATTGAACTCATTGGCAAACACAAATCTGACATCAACAGAAAAGGAAAAAGTGACTTTAACTTTGCTAAATCACAAACTCAATACTAATGTAAAAGTAAACATTGACAGTTGCATTTCCTGCCATCGTTGCCTCCTTAAAACATTACTAGCAAAGACAGAAAATGACAACATAATTATTCAAAAGTGAACACATGATATTAGCAACCTTAGCTGCTAAACTGGCCGATCAATTATATTATCTAGTTCAAATGTAGCACTTTTGTTTTCACAGCACAAATCTAATGTTTATATAAAAAACTGATTATCATTAGATAATAAATTTTGTAACCAACTTTAGCTATTTTGGTAAAAATACACATTTGTTGTAAAGGGGAATCAACACAATAAATACAGTGACATTAGATGCTAAATCTGGCCATCATAAATTCAATATTGATGTGAAATAATGACAGTTTAAATGCCAACGTTGCCTAATGAAAAGTTAGTAGCACAAAAAAGTGCAGCAGTTCTAAAATGAAATGTATAATGATAAATGCTAAATTTTCCAACCAAAAATCTTAAGTTTAAAATAAAAAACAAATCATTAACTGGTAAACAATATAAAAAATCTAAGTCACAGTAGTTCTGAAGCTTCTTTTAAAATGTTAAAATCATTTTTGCCGCTTAATTTGACTGTAACAAAGGTAAAGTCAAATTAAAGCCAAGGTGGCTGCTAAAGTTTGGACATTGTACGGCTAACGTTAGCTGCTAGTTTGGATGTTGCTAGCATAAGCAGCTAACCTCTGAGCGTTAAGAGTGCTAGCATGAGCCGTTAACGTTTGGACACTCAGGTCAGCTAATACAGTTCTCCACTTTGTTCTTGAGATTTTAATGAGGTACGGAAAAATCATGACGAAATGAAAAATAAAAAATATTTTTAAATATTAAAACAACTTCACAGACAGTTGGAAAGTACCGATGTAGTTAGCATAGGTGCTTCACCGTTGTCGTGAGAACTACAACACCCAGCCGCCTCTGGCTTTGCGCAGACTCAGTTGCAGCCTTAACATGGCGTCAGTCAGGTTGCAATCCTGTGTGTTGACAGTTTTCCTCCTGAATTTCTTCTGTTGTGTCGTCTCCTGTTTGTATTTTCACATCGCGGACACCGAGGAGAAATGTTTCAGAGAGGAAATACCGGACGACACGGTTGTTATCGGTGAGTTTGTCAGGGAAAACGCGCTCAGCTAACCGAGTTAACTTTAGCTCGGTTTATAACTTCCTCATTCCTCTCATCAGATTTATGTCCTGATCTTTCAGATAAAAGTGTTATTATTTTGAAATTCGTTTATGCCACCACTGAAAACCTGTAGGGGGTCCAGGTTTCCGTAGTTTTTTACTAAAACCTCATGATGATCCTTTTTTTTTACCACCTTGTAACTCAGAAACATCATAATTATATTAGAATTGTATTATATATGCTGCTGGAGTGTCAGAATCAATCGATTGACTACTTGTTTCAGCTTTAACTCATGTGTAATGTTTATGTGTTGCAGGTAACTTTCGGACTCAGGTGTATGATGAGCAGAGGGACGAGCACCTGTCGCCCGCTCAGGACCTCAGGACACTTGTCGTGGTCAAAGATGCTGATGATGAGGTTTGACTGCTCGATTCATCCCCTGTCAGTCAGAGCTGATGATTAGTTCAGTGTCAATCAGTGTTTCTCTGTTTCCTCCAGCTGGTTCTGTCTCGGTCGTTCGGTTCGGACGGAAAGTTCATATTCACATCTCGTAAAGCAGGAGGACACCAGGTCTGCCTGCGGTCCGACTCCTCACACCTCCCCCTGTCTACTGGACGCATGCTGGTGAGAACATAATGATAATAAATAAATAATAATCAAGAGTAATAAGAGATTGCAAAGTGTTTTACAAAGGAAAATAAAGGATTAAATACCCCACAATAAAATAAATCAGAAGATTTAAATAGAAATGGGTGAAATAATCAAACAGAAAAGATAAAACACACTGGAAACCAAAGTAAAGTGAACAATAACATTGGTAAAGTTTTTTAAAGAGATGATTTAAAGGAATTAGCAAGTAAATCCACATATTTCTGTTCCTGTAAGACGCTGTTGTTTTTCTGTTTGTTTTTCGTGCTGCTGGGACGACAGCCTAGAGAGGTTGTACTACTTAGAGATAAGTTTCCCTCTGAGTGAACTTCCTGTCGTGTCCTGTTGTTGTGTTGCAGACGGTTCACCTGGATATAAAAGTGGGTGAACGCACCAACAACTACACAAAGATCGCTGCTGAAGACAAACTGACGGAGCTGCAGCTGAGGATCCGACAGCTGGCTGAACAGGTCCAACAGATCCAGAGGGAGCAGGTCTACCAGAGGGTCAGTCAGTGACCATGATTTCTGGGTTAACGTTAGCATTAATCACAAAGCCGCCGGTGTTTGTGTTGACGTCCACATGTTGTTTGTTGACCCACAGATCAGGGAGGAGTATTTCCGTGAAGTCACCCACAGCACCAACATGTGGATCTTCTGGTGGCCCGTCCTCCGCTCTCTCTACGTGGTCGGCATGATCATGTGGCTCACCAAGTCCTGGTAATACAGCAGGTCCTGATCTGCTGCTGCTGCTGACTGTGTTAGTGGTGGAAGAAGTACTCAGATCCTTGGTTTAAGTAAAAATACCATCACGCTGTAAAAATACTCTGCAAGTGCAATAACATTGATTGTACATTTTGACCTTTCACCATCAAAACTAAAAGTATCCATAGCTGTCAAATAAATAGTGCAGCAGAAGTATAAAGTGACGTAAGATGGAAATACTTCAGTAAAGTACCTCAGAATTGTATCCAAGTACAGTACTTGAGCAGAAAAACATTTTCTGTAGGATCCAGATTTAAGTCTGAAACCTTGTTCAGCCTCAGGAAGATAATTTACCTTAATATCATTGTTCACTTCACCAAGTTAAATTAAAGATTGTTAAAGACATTTTTATCACTTCATAGCGTTAGCTAATAAAACCCAGAAATCTTAGAAGTATTTACAAAGTGCAGTATCTAATACAATTTGCATTTACCTTCCTTTTTTGTGTCATTACTTCCTGGTGTATTCCTTATAATATCATTCATTAATAATCATTAAATATGACCTGGGTCTGGATGAGCAGCAGAGGGGGGGTGGACTGTCTATGGAAGGCTGGGAGAATATTTCAGACATTTGTGAGTTAAATTGAAATCTCTCTAAAAGCTTTAAGGTTATATAATCAGTGTGAGTATGTATCATACAGCTGATGTTGGTCCATTAAAGAAAAAACAGTTTATTTCAATTTATTTACACAGCTTTTTCCAACATAATAATCTGCAGTGAAACTGACTTTATTTACAACAAGGTCTTGATCTCAGGGTGGAAACATTCGTACAAACCGTTTGTATAAAACAGTTAAAACAGATTTACATTTAAACATCACCTTTAGAAAAGCAGACAATGTTTTATATTTACACTGAGTTCTCTGGTGATCGTCGTCATGTTCTGTGTTTCAGGTGAACTCCTGTTTCTTCTTCAGTAAACTTTGGACCTACAGAAGGACACAGTATGAACTTGAATATTTCATAGAGTAATTAAGGATTTTATCTGAACTAAGGACCCCCACATCAGATGATCAGGACTGAACCTGGAGGATTTGGTCACCTGGAGAAGGCGGATATGGAGAGGAGTCCGAGCAGGAGCTCCAGGCTGTAGAAGCAGAGCAGGACGGCGCTGAGGATGAACTCCAGCCGCAGGACGAAGGTCTGCAGCAGCAGGTAGTAAACAGCCAGCGCAGCGCAGGGAAACAGGATGAAGAGCGACGCACACGAGGCCAGAGAGCGCTCACACAGGTTCCCCTTCCAACCTGGATCAGAACCACACAGAGTCTGGTTCCTGCTCTCTGTCACTGTAACTGTTTGCTGCCTCCATGTTAATCAGGATTTATGTCTGTACCTCAGTCACAGTAATCTGTCGGATTATAAATCTAATTCTCTTCCATCAGATTAATCAGTGGTGAAAATAATCATTAGCTGAATCTGAGCAGCAGCTGTTCTCCACCAGGAGGCACTAAAGAGCCTGAAGAACCAAACAGCAACTGACTTCAAATCAAACACAAAGATTTACACAGACCATCACTAACAATGTTCACAGTCACTGAGACAGGAGAGAGGAGAGAGTGTGTGTTTGTGTGTTTAAACCTGTCAGATTGTTGTTTGGAGTCTCGCTCACCGTAAAAGATCCTCAGAGTCTCCAGACCGAGGAAGATCACCAGCAGCACCACATCCAGGACCAGATTATCTGACGGGTACGGCAGTGAGATCCCTGCTCAAACACAACAAACACTAACATTCAACAACCTGGGTGTTAATACGTCCAAAGGTTTGTTTAATATGAAGTTAAATAACAGGAAGGATGTGGAAGTTTTCACTTTTGAAATGATTTGTTGTAAATTTGTCATATAATGACACTGAAACTGTGACCTTTGACCTCTTCCAGCTGCCTGTACTTCAGTTTTTTTTTATCAAAGCAAAGCAAAAAAAAAAAGTTGTATTTTGATGGAACAAAATGTTCATAAATGATTTTCCTGCTGTAACAGTCCTCCAGTCACTGAGGCTGGATCAGTGTTATTGTTCTGTTCCACGTGGATTTTAATGAAGTGATATCCAGTTAATTGACATACCTGAGGCCTCTGTGGTGTATTCTTTCATTACATGCAGTACACAATCTGCTCTGGTGCTAATATGGTACACACTTAGTTTTTACACATGTGCCTCTGGTTGATTTACTTTAGATGTTTAGATTCTTCTCCACCTTTAGTCCTGACAGGAAGCCTCTGATTGCCCCCAGATTCAGACCGTGTCTATGCCATGTGAGGACAGTACAGCAGCTCACAGACCTTTGTAGATGAACATGAGAATCTCTGCCAGGTAGAAGGCTGCGAAATACCAGGTGTTCAGGTGGAGGAGGACCTGCAGAGGAGTGGACGAGAGCTGAGGAGGACAGGGTCAAGGAGAAAAGACACAGAGAGGGAGGACAGTGAACGCACCGGTTTAATATGAAGGATACGATTGGTTGGTTTCCTGTAGGGAAAGAAAAGAAAATAAGCTGTTAGAGGAAATAGCAGCAGTAGTATTTCCATTAATCGTAGTAGTAGTAGCGACATTGTTGTAGTCTCCAGGGTTCAGTTCCAGATGCTTTAATGAGCTGTTAACTTTACGTCAATCTGCTACCGTTTACCGAACTAAACTGATTTAACTAACAGCTAACGGCTAACCTAACGGGAGGGCGGGTTTCATTATTTTCCGGTCAGTTCTGTTCCGCGGAAAACCTTCACAGTGATAAATCTTAGTAGCAACATTATATATCGACAGGTTTTTTATCTAGTTGTTTATTTGTTAAGCGCAAACAGCGTTTCTCACCTGGCGCCATGTCTGATTGCCATGGAAACAGCTTGCAGGAAGTTCTTCTTCTTCGCTGTTAAAATTAAACGGCAGTGTTTGCTTGCTGCCCCCTACAGCTTGTATGTGAGAATACATTATATTGCCGTCACTATTAGTAATACTGCTCATTCTGCTACTACTACTGGTACTATTGGTAATACTAATACCAACACCACTGCTAATACTACTGCTGCTGCTAGTAGTACCACTACTGCTAATATGACTGACCAACTTGAAGTAATATTACTGCTACCACAATTTAATGTTGATTTTATATTCAGTGTCAAGTGAGAATCTAAGGTAATTTAACGTGATGGAGTATTTTACAATGTAGTACTAGTACTTTTATTCATGTAAAGGACCTGTACTCCTCCTCCACTACTGTGTAAATGTAATGTACTTAAAGCCACAAAGCTTGAAGAACTACAGTGCCCAGCATTCTCCTGCGGCGCGCTGATTGGCCACACTCTAACGATGGTTTACGTGGCATTGCTGTGTCCGCGCATGCTCAGACGAGCGCTCTCCCGGTGTGAAGATGGTGTCTGTCAGGATGCAGTCGTGTGTGTTGTCAGTTTTACTCCTCAACGTGTTCTCCACTTTCGTCTCCTCTTTGTACTTTCACATCGGAGAGACGGAGAAGAAATGTTTCATAGAGGAAATCCCGGACGAGACGATGATTATCGGTAAGTGTCAGCGGTGAAAGTGGGTCTCCGGCTAATGCTAGCTGCTAGCTAACCAACTTTAGCTAGTTAGCTAATCGGCTAACTGAGCTAAAGTCAGTTTGCGCCCTCAGGAAGTGTCAAACAACGATATGTTGATTTTATTTATATTTACAACTCAATAAAACCACACACGTACAGCCACAAAGGTTTTAAACACTTAATATGTGCATATATATGCTTAAATTGTAATAATGTAGCAGCAGCAGTCGAATGTATTTTTTGTTTATCGCACATCGCTAAAAATCTAATCATTCATTCTTTCAAATCTCCCTCGTATCTAAAATCAATTAACTGTAACCTGAGTAACTTCTTAAATACAGTTGATTACTTGAGTAATTCTCTTTGCTGCTACCTGCGACCTCTATCAACTTTTTTAGCTGCAACCTATTTATCTGCTATTTCAGAAGCAGTAGTTTCAGTGTGTGGAAGTTTGCGAGTCCTCTGGTCAAAATATAAAGTGTTACAATACTTGACTTTACTCACCAACAGTTCACCTGTTTGTGCAAACACAGAACCACCTGTATGAATCAGAGGAAGTCAGTGTGTGGCCGGTGAAGCCCTGCTTCCCTCAGCATGGACAGGAAGTGGCTTGAATATCTCCTCTTGTGATTCGCCAACACCTGTTGAAAAATGTCTGAAATAATCCATCAATCATCCAAATAGTGGCTGAATAATTTTCTGTGGATTAATTCATTGAGTGATCGTCACAGCTCTAAAGTAATGATTGATTCTACTATCGATTACTGTAGTGGAAAAATAGTTAAAATCGTGGAAAATCCAGGTTTACCAGAATCCAAAATGATGTTTAGCCAAAATGTTAACTAAAATATATATAAACAACCAGCAGCTGATGTGGGAAGTGATTGCAGTAGCTGTGCTGACTCTCAGTGGTATATTTAACAAACCGAGGGGAAGTGTGTGTGATGATATGATCTCTGCTCAAAAGTACACGTACTTGTTTTTTCAGAGCTTCTACACACATCTCACAGACTTCATCAGAGAGTGGAGTTAGCTCCAGTGTCATTGTATGATCCACACTTCTGAATGAAAAGGTTCTAACCATGCACCCCTGTCTCTCTCTGCAGGTAATTATCGGACTCAGCTGTATGATAAACAGAGGGAGGAGTACCTGCCCGCCACTCAGGGTCTGGGCATGTTCGTGGAAGTCAAAGATCCCGATGACAAGGTGAAGAGAGAGATTAAAGGAGGACATCAGGAGAAGTGTCTGTTCTCACCATCAGCTGTTAGTTTCAGCAGGACTGAGCTGGTCTGTGTTTTTTCCTGCAGGTGATTCTGTCTCGTCAGTACGGCTCCGAGGGAAGATTCACCTTCACATCACACACACCTGGAGAACATCAGATCTGTCTGCACTCCAACTCCTCCAAGTTCTCCCTGTTTGCTGGAGGCATGCTGGTGAGAGGACACACAGTGAAGTCTGAAGTTCATTTATCTGTTATCCCGTTTAAACAGAGATTATTGGTTCATATTAAAACAGGTTCACCTGCAGCTCAGTTTGCCTGAAACACATTTTTCCATTGACTAATAATTTGAATGTTGGGGGTGTTGCTCCGACTTCATGACTCACTGCTGAGGGTGTTGTGTTGCAGAGGGTTCACCTGGACATCCAGGTGGGCGAACACGCCAACAACTACGCCGAGATCGCTGCCAAAGACAAACTGACGGAGCTGCAGCTGAGAGTCCGGCAGCTGGTGGAGCAGGTGGACCAGATCCAGAAGGAGCAGAACTACCAGAGGGTCAGTCACTGTCTGTGGTGTAACTGTCTGTTACGTTATTGTTAACTGTTGTTGTTGAACTATGGAAGAGAGGAGCTGAGACCTCGACCTGGAACTCTGATTTAGTTTTTGCTGTGATGCATTTAGTTGCATCCAGATGTTTACTCGCTCCAGGACAGCTGAGCTGACCTAACAGCATGCTTTGGAGAGTGGTTGTCAGTGGTGTGAAGTGAGTTGCTGAGCGCCCCCTGCTGTCTCTCTGTCCTCTCTCAGTACCGTGAGGAGCGCTTTCCGTCAGACCAGCGAGAGCACCAACCAGCGGGTCCTCTGGTGGTCCATCGTCCAGACCCTGATCCTGGTGGCCATCGGCATCTGGCAGATGAGACACCTCAAGAGCTTCTTCGAGGCCAAGAAGCTGGTGTAACTTTTCTCCTGGAGGAGAGTCTGAGTATGTGTGCGAGTGTGCGTGTGTGTCTGTGTGTGTGAGTGTGAGTGTGTTTGGTCTCTACTGATTGATGCAGTACTGAGCGGCGGCGGTCGCTGCTGTCGGATAAACTGAGGAGACGGGACGCAGAGAAATCCAGCTGCACAATTCGGCTCGAAAACGACATCTTCATTCTCATTCGTCATTATTTTTAATGTTCCTCTTGTTTTCCTCACACACCCTGTTTGTAATGAGCCCCTCACATTTGCAGTAGACTATCAGGGAAAATGTGAATCTATTTATTACGCAGGTCGATTTGTTCCAGAGCAGGAAAATGGTTTTCCCTTTTTGATTTGGTCTAGAATTTGCCTCATGTTCTATGTTCCTGTTGAAACTGAAGGTCATCTGCACCAGGACACATGAACTAAACCAGTGTACGTCTGCCAGGCAGTTAGAGTCATTTATATGACGTGTGGGTTTTTTCATATCATTCTTAATTTGCCCTTTTTCTTTCTTGTTACTCACTGCGAGTACTCGACGTGTTACTGGTCAGGTTTACATGAAATGTCGGTTTGAAGCTGTTAATTTGCTCCGTGGCCTCTGAGTGACGGCAGGAAATATAATCTGGATTCATTTGTGAAATAGTTTTGTGATATTTTTTCTTCATCCTCCAACATCAGATCAGCTGATTTTCATCTGCAACAAAACTAAATAAACAGGGGTCAAAAATAATCAGTGAAGTGATCATTAGTTGTTACTGCCAAAGCCTCATACTCCATTTTAATAATGCAAACTCAAAGAAAAGCAGCTTCAATTGCAGGTTTTTTTAAACATACTTTGCTTCATTTTTTGTGTATGCGGAGGATTTATTATTTTTCAAGCACAAATGCCAAATATTCGATGGTTAAAGCTCCTCAGATGTGACTTTGATGCTTTGACAAACAACAGCCACTGACCTAACATTGTGTTGTAGGATTTTGTGACAGACATTCACTCTTTTCTGAAGCGCAGCAATTAATTATTAAATATAGATGAATCGATAATGAAAGTAACGTGTAGCTGCAGCTCTGATTCTTTAAGCCTGAGCTGAGGACAGCTTTATGAGTGTCTCTTCCAAACTTTCCTTCCAGTGCTGTTTCTGTTTGTTTGGTCTGACCTGACTTCACATCCTGTTAAACTGTCCCCTCTGTTCATGGCTAAATATCTGAGGACATGCACAACCAACTCGTCCTCAGGGAGGACAGGATGTGCAGCCGTTCTGTGATGTACATTATGTACATTAATGGTGTCAGCGTCCTGACTGATGAGCTCTGTTTGGCTCTTTGCTTGTTCTGTCATGTGAGCAGAATGTAGGCTTCAGTGCCAACATTACCTGTGATGTTACCAGGCCTCACCTGATCAGCTCTGTAGCAGTCGTTCTTCCTTGAAGTAAAACGGCTTCATGTTCGGACTTCAGCAGTTACATCAGATGCACCATGAACCACAAACAGCTTTTCCTTCTGACACTAAAATCAAGTCTAGTCCACATTAAACAGGTGAAGGTGGAGGTGGTGTTGAAGTAAACATTTTGGTCACTGTGACAGCGTTGCTCTCAGCTCTGTGTGGTGAGCCGACCAGAAGAGCCAGCTCTCTGTTTGTTACTGTGTGCGTTTGAGTGAATCTACGTTTTTACCGTGTCCAGACTGAATGTAAGTTTCTGTTGACCTGATTCTGGCTTGATGTTGCTCTGCAGGTGGAGGTGGAGGAAGAATATTCTGAATCTTCTGGTATTAATACATATTCGGCACATTGAGGCGTCCATTCATCCTGTTGCTCGATAGTTTTTATTAGTTGCTTCCAACGCTGCCAGAGATGCCTCCTCAGTTTTCATACTGAAAACCAGCCACTTAAAGGAAAGAAGGACTGAACAAAACCTTGTTCTGCTCTCTGCCGGCTGTTTCCCTGTTAATTTGAATGATTAAAAGCTAATTTAATGAAGCCACACATCTTTAAAACGACCCAAAAAGTCCTTTATAGACGCCTCAGCACTGCTTCACCACCAGCTCCAGAAACTGGCTGGCTGATCTTTACCTCGAGACTTCACCCACTTCAGGTGTAGTACAACAAAAACACAGATCACTAACTGTCGTATGAAGCTGACTTTATGTTCTCAGACTCTTACAGAGCTAAATCCAAAGCTACAAAGACCTGAACTGCTAAAAGCTCAGCTCCCACCATGAGTTTGTTCAGTGAGAAAGAGCAGTAAAATGGTTTCTGTGGAATAAACCAGAATCTGAGGAGTCCGTCAGGCAGTTTATTCTTACTTTTCAGTTTTCTTTGTCCTCACTTAATAAGATTTTGTTGCGCTTTTTATTCTCTGGTGGTTTGTGTTTAACAGTTTGTGTTGCTGGTAGGTTTCAGATTTCAGAAATGTTTCTGGGTTTAGATTTTTAAATCGTTGGTAAAGGTTGTAGGCTGGAAGAGGGGCTTGAATTTATTTTATGTTTAGAGAGATTCTGTCCATGTGAAATCTGTCTAAAATTGCACTCAAAATAAAAGTTTTGTCACATTTGATTTAATGGATGCTGTTTCTTTTACTCTTGTAAAAATCTCCAGTTAAAACTATAAAGCTTTAAAGTTTTTTATAGGCTGTAACTGTAATGTATGTAAGCAGAAAAGAATAATATTTGAAACAAATAAATTTGAGATAAATGTCACCGCAAAATGTAATGAATTAAAACTTGTACAAAAACAATTTTGCCTGGTTCCTAAAGTAAAAATAAAACTATTGATAGAATATTTACAGGTTTTCAAATGATGGGTAGTTTAACATTTTACAGAAAATAATATTTTTTGAAGCTCTGCGTGTATTTTATGCATAAAATCTTAATTAAAGTAAAGTAAAGAGGAATGTAGTGCAATAAAAAATACAACATTTCACTCTAAAATGTAGTGGAGTAGAAAAGTGTCATGAAATGGAAATACTCAAAGTACGTGAGTAAATGTACTCAGCTACTGTGCACTGTTGATGATAAAGGATGGTGTGTATTTAAACTGCAATATATATAATTAATTTTATGTAACATTTATCTGTGTTATTGTTTATTTGCTATGAAGTAAAGCACCTTAAAAACTGAAGAACAGCGCTTAACCGGTGTACTGTTCCTTTAATGTTAAAAAAAAATCTCAGTAGGAACCTTTACTACTACCCGTCCATCGTTCCCCTTCGGACTCCTACGCAGGTTGGACCGTATTACAGTCGGCTTGTGTTTGATTTTTTTCCAGTGTAGAATCATCGTGTCGTTAAATATTTCGGTGTCCGGACCCGGTTCAGTTCATTTATCATCATTTTAACTTTCCACCGAGTTCAGACGTTAACGGACGGTCGGTGTCGGACGGTGTCGCGGATAAAAAACGAGTTAAAAGCCGAAAATGTACGAGTGCGAACCCGGAGCGGCGGCGTGTGTGAACCGCTACATGCTACGTGTACGGTAACTGTTAACGTGAAGGAGGCTGCTAGCTAACGGAGAGAGAGGAACAGAGAGAGAAATGGAGCCCGAACAAAGCGGATTTTAACTTTTTATTTTACCGAACAGATGTTTAGAAGCTGTGAAAGCGAACCGCCGGAGGTTTGTGCGGGGAAAGTTAGCAGAGTTAGCCCGGAGGACGGCTCGGTCTCCGGCTACACTTGGACGTGAGAGAGGATGGAGGAGTGAAAAACACTGGAAATAACGGAAGCTTTTCTTTGGAAAACAACACGACTACTGCTGTTTTTGTGTTTGCCTGAGGGGTTAACGTGTGTCGGTGTTTTAGTCGTTGATAACCGGACTGAAAACAAGCAGCTGGAAGTTTGTAAAGATGATGTATTCATCGAGAAGAAAGCCCGTCCTCTACTTCAAAGAGGAGAGGAGGTAAGAGTTTGTTTTAACCCGATAAAATCATCTGTGTTTTATTAGATATCAGAGTTTCTGACCGCTCATCAACATAAACAGTAATGATGATAATTTACTTTTATTTATACAGGATAGTAGAAACACACCAGCCTTACCAAAGAGACGATCCATCAAATTAAAAGCACAAATAAAATTGAATAATACGCCCCCCCAAAAAATATATATAGGGATATATATATATATATATATATGAAAAATATAAATAACGGCCTAAAATAAAGCACAGCTAGGAAACGAACCCTGTAATAAACATCCGAGAAAAGGCTTTTTAAAATAGTGGGAAAGAAAAAAAAAGACATGACTTTAAATGAAGTCTCTGATTTTGAAAGTCTCAGATCCTCATGCAGGGAGATCCGGGAACAGGAGCTCTGACAGCTAAATCCTAGTCACCTTCAGTCCTGAACCAGGTCTTAGTAAAATCCAGGAGCTGAGTAAAATCTTCAACTCTAAAACTGACTGATAACTCAGTGAAGAGAGGCTAAAACCAGAGTTATGTGATTGAGCTTTTCTTTTTGAATCAAAAAGGTTTTACACTAACTGAAGGTATGATACTTGTAGTTAAGGCTAACAGAAGATAGAGAGTTTTGTCCTGAAACTAAACTCACATTCTCTCTTGGACTTTTAAAGAACTGAGAGCTCAAAAGTTTCCCATCAAGAACAGAGGAAGTGAGTAAATACTGTGGCTTTATGTTTTCAAACTGTGGTTCCCAAACTGTGGTTCAGGGACCTCCAGAGGTCGTTACAGGCAGTGTAACTAGCAGAAGAAGATCCTGTCAGGCTGAACTTTGGAGAAATGTGACTAAAATGATTAAAAGGTCATATAAAATAAAGGAGAAGGGACGACAAACACTGAGTTTAAATGAAAAGTTTCACTGAGATAATTCACTAATACTTATTTAAGAATGAAAAAGAAACGGAACCTTTGAGATGTATTATTCAGAACTTTGTTGTGTCCTTCATTATCATTGATCAGTGTAGTCTTCTGAGTGTAGTTTGAGATCAGCTTCTTCTGAACACTCTGAGGATCTGTTACTCTGTAAACTTTGACCTCAAACACATCATTAGAGTTTTGATTTTAATTGTTTTCCCGCATTTGAATGAACGTTCATATTTAGACTTAGACAGACTTTATTGATCCCTTTGGGATCACTCCCTCTGGGAAATTACGTTTCCAGCAGCAAATACAGACAGATTTACTGTCACAGTTAAAGCTGTTAAATGTCTAAAACACAAGCGGCTGAACTAGAACTTTTAATAAAATTCATGACATGCCTCAACATGAAATGATGATGGTGTTTAAAACCAGTCAGTCAGTTTGTATTTGAAGTGAACAGAGGGCAGAGATACCTGCTGATCTCTGGTCTGCAGTTCAGTCTGAGCTAACCTTTATTTTTTATTATCTGTAAAACATCAGAGAGCTGATAAAATGTCCCTCAGCCTGAGCTGATGTTATCAGACATTGTTTAGTCTAAAACCTGAAAACGTTCAGTTAAATTTTCACATTTAAGAAGCTGGAAAACTTTAAAACTGACTTCAGTGATTGATCAGTTTTCAGGATAGAAGCAGATTAATTTTCTGTCGATCGATTAAACAGTTAATTGATTAATGGTTGCAGCTCTAGTGTAAAACCATGTTTATGAGTCTGACACAGTTTGGGAACCTGTGTTGTCGACTGCTTGTTGTTGAGTTTGTTGACTGGTTTGTTTTCATCAAACACTGATCTGATCACAGCAGCTGTGACCTCTGCTCTGTGCCTCTCCTCTAACTATTACACTTATATTCAACAAACGAATCATGACAATAATAAAGAAAAGAAGTCCTGTAGAGGTGAAGAATAACACAGAGCAGAGTTTGATGGTTTGGTTCAGGTGTTTGTCTGATGCATGTCGGTCTGATCCAGAACTAACCACTGAAATGTCCCTAATTACTTTATTCAGACATGACTGAACATTTAGGTGGGAGTTGTTTAACCAGAAACACCAGACTCCATTGATAAAAACGATGATTTTACCGAGCAGAACACAGGAGCTGCTGGAATACTGCTGCCTCCATTGTTTGTGTTATTGTGAGACTTTCAGTGGTGGAAGAAGTATTCAGATCCTTTACATAAGTAAAAATACCACACAGTAACTCAAACAAACAGCAGCAGTATTCCAGCAGCTCCTGTGTTCTGCTCGGTAAAATTCCTGCTTTTGTCAATGGAGTCTGGTGGTGATATATAGGATCTTACTCTGTAATAATTAGCTCTGTCTCTGTATGAATCTTGTTAGAATAAGAATCTGAGCCTCTCTGTGGAAAAAACAAGCACTTAATGGACGGACTCTGAAGTGAACTGTCTACTGGATTGAAGATTAGAATTGGAAAAGAATCTTAACGTAAACTGGGGTTTTAACACTCGACTGAAGTCTGCCTTTGGTTCTGTGTGTTTTCAGGTTCCTGTCTGGTAGATGTACGGTCTACAAGCTGTTCGGCCTCTGCATGGTGCTGGTGCTGGTCTCTCTGCTCTGGCTGCAGCTCAGCTGTTCAGGTGAAATGTACAAAGACACACCCCTCCCCCCGCAGCAGCCGCCCTGCCCCGCTGACAGTCCGGCGTCTGCAGCGGACAACCCCTCCTGGGGTCCTCACAAACTGGCCCTCATCATCCCCTTCAGAGAGCGCTTCGAGGAGCTGCTGGTGTTTGTTCCCTCCATGCACGCTTTCCTCAACAAGAAGAAGATCCGCCACAAGATCTTCATCATCAACCAGGTGGATCACTACAGGTGAGAACGTCACATTCAACCACAGAAGAAGAGATTTTTCTGATTCCCTAGGAGTATATACTGTATACTGTAGACTCCTTCCTCTCAGTCATTTATCTCACTTTGCTCTTCTACATTATTTTAACATTAAAAGCTGCCTCCAGGACGCTGTAGCACCTTCACAGGCTTTTTCAGGAAGATCAAGGATTGGTTTTTTTGGTGGGGTCTGAGTTTACAGTGTTTTCCCTCTGGTGTTGCTTCAGATTTAATCGAGCGTCTCTCATCAACGTGGGTTACCTGGAGAGCGGTAACGACACAGACTACCTGGCCATGCACGACGTAGACCTGCTGCCCCAGAACGACGCTCTGGACTACGGTTTCCCCGAGGACGGGCCTTTCCACGTGGCCTCACCTGAGCTGCATCCGCTCTACCACTACAAGACCTACGTAGGAGGAATCCTGCTGCTCACTAAGAAACATTACCACATGGTACTGAGCTGACTTACACTGGGTTTATTGGCTTTTTTAAAGGGATCTGTCCCTGATTCTTCCAGATGCAGTAGTGTAATGATTTGATTTATCCACTAGGTGATGCTGTTTAACCTGGTTTGACTTTGAGCTGTATTTAAATGAAGCTGTGTTAACACTGTTGTACAGGACAAGTATGAACTTCTAGTTTACCCGCAGTAATAACTGCGTGGCTGTTTGGCAGATGAGTTTATTGTCCCTGTTGTTTTGTCTTGTTTCCAGTGTAATGGGATGTCAAACCGGTTCTGGGGTTGGGGCAGAGAGGATGACGAGTTTTACAGAAGACTGAGAAAAGCTGAACTACAGGTAAACAGTCTCAGGAGTGAACAGCATTCATGCTACAACAATAAGTGAGAGCAGAACAGTGAGATACTGAATTCCCTGAATCTGTTCTCATCAGAAAGAGAACAGCTGGTCTGTAATCAGCAGCCAGACAGATGTGATGATTGATTTTTATCAAGACATTTAAATCCTAAAACACCTGTAGGTTAAGTAAGTTGCACTGCGTTATCAGTGAGCTTGGTGTAAATGTGATCGGTATCTTGGTTGCTGTTTTTCTCTGCAGTTGTTCAGGCCGAGTGGAATCACTACAGGATATAAAACCTTCCTCCACATCCACGACCCGGCCTGGAGGAAGAGAGACCAGAAGAGAGTCGCAGCTCAGAAACAGGTACACACACTCACCTGGTAGGATTCAAAAAATAACTTCAAAAAATCAAGTATTTACCGGAGGAAGAACAGCTCGTCGGTTTATCAGGAAATAGTTTTAAAAACATAAATGATTCTGTCCCAAAATAAAAAACAAACTCTTTTACAACCTGATAAATAGAATCAGATGTTGAATACAGTAATACTGTAACTGCACTCTGCTTATTATAAAAACTGAAGAGGAATCTAAAGGTAGGTGAACTGTGGCTGTGACTTAAACACTGAAAACCATGTGTTTGAAATCTTGCACTGAGCATCCGACGTCATCATTGAATCTCTAGAATTAAAGGATATCAGACAGGATGTGATTCTGGCTGCTTAGCCTTTATACAAACATCTCCTGTCTCAGGCGATGAACATTGCACTGAATTCAATTGAAATGTTTGTGAAAAAAGAAAGAAAAAACCTGTAGCTCTGACACCTGAAGCATCGAGTTCATAAGATCATCCAAACAACACGCTCAAACAGCTGTAGTGGATAAACTGTGAGAGATGTAGCATCGAGACGGCTGTGGAGGACGAAACCTCCAGCTGTCACTGTCACTCAAACTCTTGTCTTTAACCATCTAAAACTTGCATGTAAACTCATTCATTCATTATTTATACAGCTTATCCGTTAAGGGTCGCGGGGCCTATCCCAGCTGACACTGGGCGGGATGTGGGGTACATGGACAGTCAGCAGTCCATCATAGGGCCAACACATAAAGACAAACACCCTGCATGTAAACTGAAGAGAGAAAAATGTCCACGTTGTGGACAGAAACTGAATAAAAGAAAACCTGCATATTGATTATTTATCTGCATAAAATCCAGATTCTAGTAAAAACATAAATTAAAAAAACTTCCAACACAAGAATGAAGTTTAAAGTGGAGATATTCCTTCCCTCCTCCCCATCCCTCCTCCCTGTAGGAGCAGTTTAAGGTGGATCCGGAGGGGGGGCTGACTAACCTGCATTACCAGGTGGAGTCCAGACAGGAGCTGACCATCAGCGGGGCTCCCTGCACCGTCATCAACACCAAACTGGAGTGTGACCAGAACGAGACGCCCTGGTGTCTCCTGGCGTAGACGACGGGTGTCGGTTTGATTTCTGTCCTGTTTGGATTTTAAGTTTTTAACCAGCAGGTCGACTCGGATCCTTTTGGGAAAACGCTGGTCGTGGCTCTGATTTTTGCCAGGGGGCTTTATTTTGCTGAGAGTTTGTGTTTTTATTGCTCTGATGGATCTGCAGCTGGAGTATTCTTCAGTGAAACCAAACGTAGCTGCATTGAGCAGAAAAATCAGCAAAAGTCAACAGTGTGACTGGAACAAACAGACTTGGACTGAACTGAAGCAGCCTGGAGTTTAACATTCCTGAGGATTAAACAAACTACATTTCCCTTCTGTCAGGTACAACTCCAACAGAACGGCTGTTTTATAAGCCAGGTAAAATATTATGGTGGATTAAAACCTTCTGTTAAACTGGTCACTTCAGTAGCAGAGTATTAACATTTCTCAACATGAACTCAGAGTTTTAATGTGAACAGCTCTGAGCAGACGGTTTGGTGTCTGACCTCAAACCTCAGTGGATGGAGATGGACTGTTACACAGAGCCGAACCAAACCGGACTGAGCGGACTGAAAACAGACGAGCATGACCGACCCTGAGCTGTCTCTGTTGTCTTTTGTTGTTTTCGGTACCTGCTGGCACGGTGTGAATACAAACATAAAGTCTTTTTTTTTTTTTTACTTTGGGCTTGTGCAAAATGGAGCAGAGATATTAGAGGGACGGCTGCCGAACAAACGCATGTTTCATCTGCCAAATATGCATCATACTGTAACATCAGAGGGTTTTTTTAGGTTTCTATCCAAATATAAAATCACTCAGTGTTTGATTCCTGATTTCTAACCTCAGAAAATCTCATCTCATTGTGCTTTATTTTCCCTCTGATACTGTTAAAGTGAAGAGAGTGACGTCTAAAGTTTGGTTGAATCTCTTCTTATTTATCGGGGAAAGCAGTGTTTGTATTTTTATTTTTTTAGTTCTTACAGAATATTTCTCTTTAATTGGAGGCACTGAATTTGTCAAAGAAAAAAAAGACATTTTTTAATTATGACTGTTTTTCATACTTTTTTTTCTCACAACTGCATCAAAACCATTGTGAGATTTGGATTCTGCAGTTATGAGATTCTGAGTCATAATTATGTTAAGGTCCTTTTCTTTGGTTAATGCAGTAAGTTTCTTCAAACTGAGCCAAACTAAGCCAAACCAGGCTGAACTGAACTGAACTGAACTGTAGTAGATTATGACACTGAGATGTTTCAGCAGCAGGAACTTAACCAGCACTGTTAATACAAACATGAAGAATGAAGTTTAAAGATGAAATAGAATCTGATCTATTTTAAAGAGCAGAGGGAGGTCAGTGATCCCAGAAACACAGGGCAGGTGGTTTATTAGTGTCGCTGATCATTAAAGTTTAGGACAAGTTTATTTGAAAATGAAATATCAGTTGTTATCTACACACTTTAAAATGCACAAGGGTGAGTAGAGAGTGAGAGTAAAAGTTATCACAAACAGTGTAGCACATTTTCACCTCTGTTCAATCATTACAACAACCTAGTCAGAAATAAATGTAAGGTCACCTCTATGACTGTATCATTATAGGGTAATTGCAGTTTTTTTAAATGTATGATAAGAAGGATGATTTACACCTGCAGACAATATTCAGGGCTCAGTTTTCCCACATTGGATCATTTCAGTCTGAAAGACAAAGGTTTAAAAGGGACTTTGAAAAGGTTTTGAAAACAGGGATAAAGTTCCTGTCAGCTACCATGTGGTGTCTGTGGGTGGGAAGCTGGTGCAGGACCCTGTCTGTGAACTTTGAGGATAAATTAGTCTTTTGTAATCCAGGCTTTTTAGTTTGATATTCAGAGGGCTGCTGACACTGTCTTGTTCTCTGCTGTTGGTGAGTGCTGGTCGGCCTCTGGATGCTTTGGAGTGTAAAGGCAGTGGATTTAGAATAATAGTCTGTACATATACAGACCATGATGTCATGCTGATTTTATTTTCCAGAGACAACGGTACCATGTATTTGTACAATATTCAGTATTTATATAAATCTGACTCTACAAAAAATATCCTGCAGCTGTTTGTTCATCTTTGTTTGTTTGTTTGTCGAGTCGACCCGCTGCAGGCAGCACTGAGCCCGCTCCACCTGCACAACAAGAAGCTAATGCTTTGCTTTCAAAGAATAAAGCACAAGGATGAGGAATGATCGGATGAATGACAAGTGACTGTAAACCGCTCGGTTTGTTAAGCCCCGCCCACCTTAGTTACTGTTGCTATGCCTGCCCGGCTTTCCATTCGGGAACATTCTAGAACTTTCCCGAACATTCCAGAACACTCTGTAGTTTACAGTGATAACAGCGGCAGATTGACTTTTAAAATTCATAACAGCTAAAATAACAACTGTCGCTGTCAGATATTAGCAGCTCTAGCTAGCTCTGTGAGCTAACGTTAGCTCCCTCTACTCCCACCCCCGCAGACAAAGACTCTAACTTTGATAATACTGTCCAAATCCAGTTTCAGTCAGTGATGAAGCCAAGTAGAGGAAAGATACGTGTGACAGTTATTAAGTAAGAACACGTGAAAACTGTAGGACTTGAGGGACCAGGATTTGGGTAAAGTAAGGAAACGTGTTGCAACCTCGAGTTAAATACAGGCTGTTAACCTGATACTATCAGAACGTCAGTGTGGCACACTCTCCATGTTTACTCAAGCAGAGTAGATGAACTGTAGTAATGTTGTCAGGGATTTAGAGACGTGCTCCATGCTGTATTTCTTCATATCCTCAGAACTTGTTTTAACGTGTTAACTCAGCCTTTAGCTGTTGTTTACCGCCTGTTGTTGGTTTGTTCTCAGTAAACATGAACAACAAGATACGTTTTTAAAAACCTCATAGTTTTACATTACACAGGAAACATTTTCAGCTTTCGCTCATCTCCAGCATCTGAAGACGAGATCACAGCCTTAAATCTCATTTTCATATGTGATCGTGTGTGTGTGTGGTGTGTGTGTGTGTCTATACATCACGACATACACTATTTCTACCTGTCACCTCCTCTTCTCTCCTCATTTGCATGTTGAGTTATTGCCGGTGTGACTTTTAACACGCAGACTGGGGTCTTCAGCGGGAGGAATGCAGGTAAAGGCAGGTGAATGCAGATAAATAAAGGTGTGCAGTTACCTGACTGATGGATCAGAGGTTAGCAGAGCCATTAGCAGGTTAAAACAGCAGGCGTTTACAGCCGGTTAGCCTGTTATCCTCCTAATGAGCCACTGTGGATCCACTAATGAAAGCTCTCAGCTAATGGAAGCTCTCAGCCTTCATTATCCACACTCACACACTGCACTTAGAAAGAATAGTGTTGACCCAATTTCTGACTTTAGGGACTAGGATCAGCAGCATTTTACTGAATCTGGATTCTTCTGAATCTGTCAGGTCTTTTAAGAAAGTTTGTTGGAATAAAGACGTCTCTACTGTACCGTGATGAACCTGCAGATTTGCAGGTTTTCCAGCCTCCGTTGTTCCTTATTTTCACCCTTTACGTCGCTGAGTGTCGGTGTTATCAGTGTAATCTGGACTGGGCTGCAGCACCTCTGCATTAATCCACAGCTTTTTGTTTGTTTGTGCACAAAGGCCTTTCTAAGTTCCTTATGAGCACAGATTTCAAACCAGTGATTTACTGAGCTGAGCTGCACCGTTCAAACTGAAGAATGTGTCAATCAGCTGTTTGGAAACTCCTTTAGTTCTGTCCAAATAAAAGTAACCGTTAGTTTTAGCAGCACAGAACTGCTATTTCTGTGTCAGTAGTATTCATACAGTTTCTAATAATTAGGAAGCATCTGTTTATATAAACGGATATTTCCTCATTTAGTCAAATGTTACTGGAGAGCTGTTTTATAATCTGAGATCTGTTGTGTTATTTTTATAAAACTGTATCATTATTAAACAGCTTTATCAATTGGTTCAGTTTAACACTTAAACCTGACTGTGTGAGTATTCAATAAAAATATTAATAACAGCTGATCTCCACATGAGAACAGTTTGTTTAGTTCAACCTATTTTGATTTATTGAAGCTTAAACTCCACTTATTCAACACAACAGGCTCCAGAACAGGGACTCGTTCGTCCCTCTGTCCTGTATCCTCCTGTATCTGTCTGTGTGACTGACTTAGTTTGTGTTTGTGCTCATAACCAGTTTTTTGTCTGATGTCTGTAGTGACGTGAAGAGGATAATGAAGGCGTCTGTCAGACATTAATCAGGGAGTTTGAGCCACATTTGCTCTTTTCTCGCCCTTAAAGTAACAGTTTGTTTTTCCGCTTCCTGTTTACCAGTGTTTTCTGCCTCTGTGTGCAGTTTTAACACGTTGATCAGGTGAATTATCGGAGCCTCGCTCAGCTGCTGGATATCAGCAGCCTGTGTTTCCCTGGGGGCCCCCGGGGGCCCCTGCAGCCATGACAGCCTGTCCCCGTCATCTCCAGCAGGCAGAAACCAACTGATGGTGCAGTTGTGGGGACGAGCCAAAGGCAGCGACAGAGACAAAGAGAGGATGGGGTGAATCTACACCTTTTTCCCCCCACAAAGCTGTTCCCCCCTGGGTGCAATTTTCACCTTTTGTTGGAGGTGACTGCGATGGGGGAAAAAAACACCTCTCTGTTAACCACAAATAGACGACAGCAGCACTCCTGCACTGCAGCTTTGTGCTAATTTTTTAATTCCCCACTCGGTAATTATAATTCTTTATCTCCGCAGTAATATAAGATAATGGAAATTGTATAGTAATAACAAAGAGAGCCGGGCTGCGCGGTTCACACGTATTTATAGATGCTGAGGGCTCGGGAGCATATGTGGTGCCAACACTTAATTTTCAGTCTTTGTTAATGAATGTGGGGGATTATGCTTCTATTATGGAGCAATTAGCAAAAAATAAAAGATAAACTGGAGGGATGAGAGCATGTAATCATATTCACTACATGGCTAATAAAACACTGAGGGACCAGACGGAGTCAAAACACAAGCAAATGTGTCATCTGGTGGTTTTTAATGTTGGAATAAAAACAGGTTTCAGAGCTGCAGCCGACTGTTCGGCAAAGGTTGGTGATGGAGAATATTGTGGAATTTCCATTATTTGTCAGATTGAAGCGTTGGGTAGTCAGTGAAGAAATCTGCAGCTGGACAGATGTTTGCACCTTTTCTGCATCTTTGGTCTCAGGTGGTATTAATGAGGATGTGGTATTCTTTGTCTGAGTGTTGTGTTAATCCTCTGAGAGCTGCTCACATGTAGAACGACAGTGATCAGTATTTTATTACAATCCTAACATCTCTCATTTGTCCTCGTTAAGACAGTGGAATAAAAATGCTTCGTTTTGGCCGCCTGTCCACAAAAAATTAAATCAACACTATGTTTTAAAATGTGTTAAATCTTTTACCTGTGAGTGTCGGTTTAGGTTCAGGTGAGATGAACAGTGTCACAGTTACAGCAACAGAACCAAATGAAATCATCAGTTAGTTCCATATTTTTACAAACTGCATCTTTCATTTATGTGAATGTGAGTTGTTTTCAGTGTTTTGTTGTGTTGATTTGTGTGTGTGTGTGTGTGTGTGTGTGTGTGTCGCTGTGTCGGCATCAGTCCACCTACAGATGGTCGGACTCTCACTCGTCTGTCACACTCTGATTGGCTGCTTCGCTGCTGCTGGAAGCTTCTGAACCAAACCTGACAGACATTTATCAGGACCACACACACACACACACACACACACACACACAGTGTCTATATGGCACATATAGGAAGAACAGTATAGCAATAATAACATTAAATATCAGAGAGGATGAAGTGTGGTCGTTCATCACAAAACAGAAATGACAGAAATAATAAAATAATGATACACAAACAGTTCCAGCTCAAACCATTTAAAATGAAACCTGGACTTCATCTTAACAAACTCTTCTTTTTGTTCAAACTCAGAAACTGATTTTAAAGTTTAGAAAAAATCTCAAAAACAGATCAGAAATTTCAAGAAGCAGATCAGCTTTTCTATCATGTGACAGCAGCTGTAACCAACACTCTATCACAGTGCTTTGCATTCAAACTTTATTTCACAGCAGTTCACTCAGTGTCCAGATTATTAGGAACAGCTACAGGTCAAACAGGTTTGGGGTAATATATATAAGTATGTTGATTTAAACTTCTGGCTGCAGAGTGATTCAAACGGTTTATTCTCTGTGTATTTAGCAGCAGCTGATTGATCCAGAGACAGACGTGACGATCTGAGACACAAAGTCTAAGACACGTTTTCCACCTAAACACCATCGACTCTCTTTGCTCAGCCTCATTTCATGCTTCCATGTTCATGGTTCAGTAAGAGTGATAACATCCTTTATATGAGAACAAAATACTTTATTTAATCAGGATGTTAAATGAACTCACAGTGAATACTTCTGCTTTTTACTTTCATGCACATTTTTTAAACACAGCACACTGACTCGTCTGAATACTTGTTAAACCCCTGATCTACGAGCTGTGTTTTACTCTGTGTGTGATTCAGTGTTTGACCACTGGAGGGCGCTGTGCTGTTTGTTATGACGGTCCCAGCAGCAGCAGAGGATCCACAGGTTTCACAGTGGACACACAAACAGGTTTCAGTTCATTTGAAGAAGAAAAGAAAAGAACCAGTCGACACTGGTTCAGACAGATTCTGTTGATTTCTGCATAATTTAAGTTTCCTGGAAAGTGTCACTGATTCACTGAACACTTATTATATATAAATATATAATATCCACTAATTCACTGAAGTTTACAAGAACCAACAACTCTGAATCTTAATGAGTTTAGTTTTAATCTGAAGTGGGAGGTTTGTTCCACAGGGAATTAATTGGACTAATTGAACATATATCAAACACTGATGGAGAGTAATTAAGGATTTTAACTCAAGTAAACTTGGACTTTTCTTTACACTTTTACTCCCTTCTACTTCCCTGAGGACATGTTGTACTTTTCACTTCAGATTATTCATTAAAAACAAAGGGAAGATGATGTATTATTATATATATTACACTATAGCTCTGTGAAGAACACATTAATGCATCAATACTTCCAGTAATATAATATATAGTACTCTAAAATGGGCCATTCTGCATGATGAGTACTTTTACTTTCAGTACTTGAAGTATTTCTTGATGCTTACATTATATTTTTACTTGTGTTTAATCCTTAATGTAATGTAGTATTGAGTATTAGTGAGTATTTAAGTGTGGTAAAGGTACTTTTACTTAAGTAAAGGACCTGAGTTCTTCTTTCTCAGCTGGTATCACATGACACTGACCTGCTGATCAGTTATCAGGAGAGTAAAGGACAAACAGTTAAACAGCACAGATTAAAATAACTCCAGAGTGCTGCTGAGCTCTGAGCAGTGTGAATATAATGATATAACAACGACTCTTGAAGCAGCAGGTGTCCGGTCTCATTCCCGCTCTGGGCCCTGAACGCCTCGTGTTGCTCAGTGTACGCTCTGTTTCAGCTCTCTGTGTTTTCATCATATCACATCCTCCTCTCTCTCTGACCGCTGAGTGTGGCCTCTCACTACAACTACACTCTGCTTTTCCTTCATACGGTCTGAACTAGCTCTGACGGAGGTTAAACCAGCCCTTAGACCTGGGTCAGCTGGCAGGGAGCAGGCAGGCAGCAAACAGACGTCCAGTGGTCAGGTGATGAAGCAGTTTAAACCTGAGATCAGTATCTGTATCAGAACTGCCTGGAAGCGTGTGTGTGTTTGTGTATGTTTATGAGTGTGTGAGAACGTGAACAGTCTATATATTATCTCTGACAGTGTGGTGTGTCAGTGAACCCCTCCTCCTCCTCCTCTATAAAGCCTGTGTCTCTGGCCGCCGGCGGCCCGGCGCTGAGTTATGACATTTTTGGCATAGCTGCGCTGCAGGTGAAAACACGTCGCTGTGAAATGCAGTTTAACTAATGGTGCACCTCCTGCAGCAATTTGTCCTCCACAACAACACATAAATTACCGTTTAGGAGATGACTGTAGGCCCCCGGCGCTCTGAAGCGCTGACTGACAGTTTGGGCGAGTACGGCAGCGGTTCTCAAACTGAGGTCTGGAGACCCCCGGGGGGGCTCCTGGAGGGGTTTCCAGGGAGTCCCCTTTTAAAATTCAACTTTGATTTACAAGAATTTCCCCAATTACAGACTGAAAAGAGCCTTTAGATTTCACTCACACATCTGTCAGGCAGCTGTCTGATCATGTCTGTTAGTTTGAGGTGGAAATGTTTTTACTCCATGACAGAAAATCAACACATCACCTCACAACAATACATGGAGCATAACATATATTGAGCTCAAGAAACTTTATTGATCAGTAGCAGGACAAGTGAAAATAGTGAACAGAGGCAGACAGAAGCAAACATTTAAAAATAATCTGTAAAATGAAAGAATGATTCTGTGACTTCGGAAGTTTCCTTCCAAATTTTGAACCAAATTCCCTGAAACTGTGTGGAAGAAAAGTGAGTGAAGTTGCTGGTGGATGGAGATAAAGAGCTGGTGGAGCTGATTCTCTGCTCCATTCTTAAAACCACAGCAGCAGAAGAAGAAGACACAGTGAGATGTGTTTGTTAAAAGAGCTCAGACGATGGGAAACGTGACAAGAATTCTGATGAATTCATCTTGTTATTTTTTAAAAGTTCAGTGGACGTTTACGTCACATCCTCATGAATGGATGAATCTTCATGACACTGGATGTTGTGTTGCTAATATTCTGGACTCTCCCTTTCAGTGAATCCACTGAAATGATAAATGCTGCAGTGACAAAAATGATTTTTCCCAAAGAGACACTTGTCCTGTCAGCAACAACATACAACTGCTGACAAACAACCTCCCAAAGATAAACGGATAAATGCCATCTGATCCTCCCAGCACGAAGAACTCAACGTGCCAAATCCAACCATATAATCATAAACAACATTCATATAGCCACATCCCTCTACATCGACGCTCTGAACTGCTCCTGATGTTTGTAGCTTCATTTCACTCGTCTGTTAAACGGCGACCTGTTTCTCCTTCGGCCCTCACTGGCCCTCGGCTTCAGTCAGTGTTTGATCAGATGGGGAAGTAATGACAGGAAGCTCAGTGAGGCTGCAGGACGTCTCTAATGAGCCCGAGGTGAAAGAAACTGACAGAGTCGCAGAGACGAGGCCGAACATCATGTCTTCATGTTTCCTTCGGAGGGAATGTCGTCCAACCGCGTTCTTCTTTTCCTTCCCGCCTTCTTTCTTTCTTCCTTGTTTTCTTTTTCTTTGAATCTTTACTTCTTACATTTCCTTCCTTATTTCTTTGTGCCCTTCCATCTTTCACTCTTTCATTGTCTTTATTTTTCCTCTTTATATTGATTTCTTCCTTCGATCCCTCCATCTTTCCACCCTTCCTTGCCTCTGTATTTTCCTCTTCTCACCCTTCTTGTCGTCTTTACACTGAGTGTTGAAAGCAGCACTTTTACTTTTCCTCTTGTACTTCTCCTGCAGTAAAGGCTGAAGTTTTTCCTCTGCTGGATGTCCAGTGTGTAAAGTTCTGCAGAGACAGACAGGTTTCATCTGTAAAATCAAAAATCTGACTCGATTATAAAGTGACACCTCATATATCCATGTGAATCAGTCAGAGCCGGAGCAGGAGGCTCAGCGGGGAGTTTACGGGGACGCTGATGGACGATGTGTCTCTACACGACCTCGGCCGTCACCCGGCTCTCGGTGCAAATGGCCTCCACATCTCGGCGCTAAAAATGAACATTTCAATATGTGGCTGGTATCATCACAGACATGTCCGCAGACGTCTGAACGCACCACAGTGTTTGTTGGAGTCAAAGTCCCAAATGATCTGAGAGGATGTTTCTGCTCTGCTGCACTTTCTTTTGTTCTCGTTCATCCTGCAGACTGAACTCACCTCATCCTCTTCTTCTCTTTGGTTTGGTAGCAGCGTGTACGTTTCTCTGTTCCTCTGAATTTATTTATTAGGGATTTTACATTAAGCTTTTTGTCTTGTTCAGTGATCCTGTCTGCAGTGACTGATGTTTCAGACCTGGAAGATGAGGAGATAAGATTGTAAAATATCACTTACATCTGCAAAATGTGAACTAGCTCTTAACGATACCGCCCTTATTTCTGAACCTGGTTCTTATGTTCTCATGTTTTTGGATGTAAATGATTGATAGGGACAAAAAACTCCACTAAAGTGCTTGTTTTTACCACTGACAGTTTGTTATCACAGGCGAGAACATCCATCAGTTCTTTAATAGTTCAGTCATTTTCTAAGCAAAAATGCAAAACATGCTTTAGTCATCAAAATACCATTGAAATGAAGGTTTCAACATTCAACTGCTTCAACATTCACAAGACAAAAACCATTAAATTCATTTCACTTAATGTCCATTAAATCCACTTTTTTTTATTCTCAGCAGAAAGTCGCTCCAAAAATAAAAGACCCAAGGTTTTTTTTTGGTTTTTTTTTTCCGAGAACGGCATCGTAACCTATTTCACACGAGTGTTTTCAGCCTGAATGACTTCCACAGTCATATATGTTACCTACAGTATCTGTCAGAGGAGGTGAGAGCCGACTGAGCTCAACCCAAACATCTCTGCTTCTCCGTCGGTGTGAATTCAGGTCTATAGGAGCTGGTATCACTGCAGAAAAATAAATCACAGTTAAATTCCTCTCAGTTTTGAGATCACACTGCTTCCTGTCCTGGAACTAAACATTAATGTTAGACATTAAACTGTGAAATTATCCAATATGAGTGTTTTCCTGAGGCTGGCGAGTAATTTTGTCCTAAACAGATTTTAGTCTTTAGTTATTCTTTTAGAGAATTAATCTGTCAGAGAATGTTTGTGGCGTCAGAGTTTCTTCAGCTTCGTCTCGTCACATCAACAAACTTGTTTTTCTTTGTGTTTTTCTCCGGACGTACCCGTCGGCTCAGAGATACACGGTTAAACACATATGAAGACAAAAAGCAAACATGCCGTCAACATGGCGGGCCGGCGGGCGGGTAAACAAACAGCGGCGAGCAGGGAGGCGTTTAGCAGCTAATTGTCTTCACTGGGGAGCTGATAGAAAGCCTGTAAAGTCCCCAGGCCTGGGGGGTGGAAACATACGCTGCTACAGGAAGAGCCCAGGGGCACAGAGGAGGATTCATACCCCCCCCAACACACACACATAAACACACACACCTTCACCTGGCCACACACACACATTTGGGCAATCGTGTGAGAGTAGAGAAACATCAACACACACACTGACGTAGAAATGAGAAGAAATGCATGAGTGTCCCTCAGCAACACACACACACACACACACACACACACACACACACACCTGGAAACAAAGGGAGTGTCTATCACCGACACACACACCTGAGCAGCCCCCCTCCTCATGACACCTGTCAACACTTAAGGTGTGGAATAAACATCCTCTGAGCTCGTCCAGCAGGTAGATCAGCAGATCAAAGACAGCTCTCAGATCAGATTAGTTCACACCAAATGATGCGCTCCATCCGAAACCCTGGACCGGATCAGCACTAAAGGAGTCCGTGTGCTTCTTAGGAAGTGTTTGACAGATCGTGCAGCAGTGTCTGAACCTCAACCCTGTAAACAGGATCGTTAACGTCTGTGGAGAAAAAACTGAAACTGCTGTTGACAAAGAGAAATTCACAGCCACAAAATTATGACTCAAAGAAAAGCACTTTTGGCGTGTACTTGAACACACCATAATTCAAAGTGTTCAAGACTGAATGTAATCAGAGACGCCATGATTGTAGTTTTCTTTAAATCTAGGCAGTTTTACATGTTCATGTTCATTACTGAAGAAGCTTTTACTTTTAAAAGAAGGCAGCGACATCTGAAACACAAAAACCAAATTCAGCTCCGACAGAGCAGAAAGATTAGCTGATAAAGATAAAGTGAGTGATGAGCATTAGCAGGAAGAGTTGTAGTGTTGGTCAGAACTTAATTAAATTTGGTAAATGTGGGCAGTTGTTTCTACTTCCTGTCCTGTCTCTTATCATTCTTCATTTTGGACCTGACCACCTTCGCTGTCAGCTGCTGCTCCTTGTTAAATCTCCTCATTTCACCGCTCCATAAATAAAAGGCGTTTCCGCCTGTCGTCTACTTCCTCCCTGCAGCTGTCTGACAGCTCTGCCCACCTCCAACACTAAACCTGAGGTGGGGGGGTTTACGGCTACTTAGGTGGTAATATATCGTCCTGGATACCACAGGTGTCTTCCTAAAGTGGTCTGGATCAGATAAGAACCGACCCTCCTCCCCTTTGCCACCTCCCCCACACACACACACACACACACACTCCATCTACACTCTGAAACTGAGCATCAGGAACCTTCAGGTGATCTGTTCTTTAATGTGTTCACTTGTTGGGCAACGAATCCAGACAATGCAACAGAAACTGAAGCAATGCACCCATGGCTGCACTCTTTGAATTACAAAAACAGAGGACCCGAACAAGTTCCCTGAGGAACTCCACTAATACGCAATTTATTTCACGTTGTTTTAAACCATCTCATCCTCATGAACTCAATTTAAAAACTTCTCTTTGTTGCATTTCTCCTGAAACATCATTAACACGAGTCTGCTTGTCATGCGCTTTTTCTTCTTGCATAAAATACGTCATAAACCTACAAAACAACCCAAATTGCGTTGTGTGTGTTGTCACGTAGCAGACCCTCCTGGATGAGCCTCTGTTCTTCAGAGTGTAGAGCAGACCCCTCAGGAAGGAAATGTGAAAATAATGATATATTTAAGCAGACAGAAGAGGCCTGGTAGTAAATTCACAGACAGACGGACAGACGGTACACCTCGAGCAGGTACAGCGCGGTGGTATGTTTGCTTTCTTCTCGTCTCTTTTGAAAGATGGAAGCCTGGAAATTACCTAACATGTGTGAGCGGAGGGAAACCGGGTCGTAGGTCTTCATACCTGTCGAGGATAATAACAGGTATTTTAGCAGCAAGATGAGTCGGTGATTGCAGCAGAAGGCATTTTCTTTCTCAGAGGGAGGGAGGGGAGCTCTGGGGTTTGGAAGTGTAAACTGGTCGTGACAAGTGGCCATAAATTACTCTTTAAAACATCCATTAAAACGCATCTGACACAAATAGTCACTGATGCCATCTATCAACATGCCTGAGTGACAGCGACGGTGTGAGCGGCTTCCTCGACGAATGACAAAGTTTTTTGGACGTGACACAACGTTGAGAAGTCAGAGAAACATGTGAGTCCACGACAGAGTCAGAGATAAACGTTGTAAATGACTCAGTGATTATAAAACTGCTCAACACACCCAAACTGTTAACCTGCCATGATGAATGGATGATTAAATACAGTATGGATGGATTACTGAGCAGAGGATCCAGAGGATGTTTTAAGACATTTCTTGTAGGAGAGTGGGTCAGACGTGGTGAAGACATTCAGCAACCACTCAGGGAAAGGTGGAGATGTTTCTGTTATTCTGTCTGCCCAGTTTAAATCAATGACAACAAACGTGGTTCTTCTCTCCTGTGGTCGTGTGATGCAGCAGCTCGTTCCTCAGAACTCGTCGAGAGTTCTGAGCTGAAAACGTAATGTGCATGAGGCAGCACGTTTCCTCTTTGTCAGTCACGTAAAATACATTCTCTCTGTCACTTAACGTTACATCTGTGTGTGTGTGTGTGTGTGTGTGTGTGTGGAAGCTACATGCCAAATGCCAATCATGTATCTGTGTGGTATGTAAACACTGGCAGCACACACCTCGTTTGTTCTGGACTCGGCCCAGCAGTCTGTGTGTGAAACTGGATTACAATAAACCAGGGTGTGACTTTTCTTTATGGGCCCGTCCATCAATAGGCTGAAGAATTTTAATTGCATGCTGAGTAAGCCCCCGGTTTCATCCGCTGATGGAATGATGATATATGAAGAGGACAATGCAGCACTCCTTTCCTTCGACAGCCAAAGACTCTTAATGTCAAGTTGATTTAAGTTATGTGAATATGAAAAGAACTGATCGTATAAATGACATGTGAACATCATCATTTGTGCAGTGATTTACATCTCAGGTAAAGTTTATGTCTTAGTGTTCAAACAGAAAATGTACGAACTGACGTCAGCTGTAAGCGAGTTAGCCAGTTTCCATAGATCTGTTTTTATTTGCATTTTCAATTTGCATGGACTCGCTTGCAATTTTTGTCTGCACGTCAACAAAATGCAGCAGTGCAACGCAACACAGTGAGTAAAAGAGAGGGAGGAGAGGAAACCATCAGGTCTGTGTGGAGCTGGAACTTTCCTCCCATTAAACAAACAGAAGTCAGATTTCCATCATGGTTTTCCATCATTTGAGCTTCGACTGGAGCTCCTCTAATGCAGCTCATGTTCACACAGCAGAGAGGAATTATGACTTTACTCAGACACAGACACTGTGTCTCCACTTCTTTCTACTTTTTCCCCTGGTATCTGATCATATTCAGATTCATAAAACAAAGGAAAGGTGCAGATTTCTCGCTTAAGATGAATCATTTTTAACTTGAGCGGAACAATCTTTGAGTAAAATCGCACATCTCTGGGCAAATTTGCTTCTAAATGGCGAACAGTTAAAAAGAAGAACGCTGCATCTCTCACTTTATTTTCCTATTTCCTATTTAAATTAAAGCATCAGATTTTGTTTGCACAGGAAAAACATGCAGCCTGTTCTGTTTTTTCTAACTGCACATGTATCTTTCATGCAAAGTTGTGGGAAATGGCATGTAAAAGGTTTTCCAGCTAAAACCCAGACCTGAGTCCAGTCCTGAAATTACACTTGTCAGATTTACAGAAGAATGTTCTCACACAGGCCAGTTAACATCCTGAGGACTGACTGCTGTCAGTATCAGACTACTGAACACAGACTCAGTGGATAAATTCTACTTCCTGATGAGACGATTGTTCGATTTGTTTTAATTCAAACTGTCACAAACAAAAAAGTCTTTAACTGTAAAACCTTCAGGGCCTGAAGGGAAACTGACTGTCTCCATTAATCCGTCACTTTTCATCTTCTTTCATCATGCCTAGATGGACATCACACACACACACACACACACACAGCAGTGTGATTTCCTAGCTGCAGGCTCTTTAGTTTAGTTAAGTCAACATGAGCATGACTGAAAACTGGCCGATCAAACAGGCTATAGAGTTTCACTGCTGTCAGTTTGAGGAGTGTGTTACATCACACACACACACACACACACACACACACACCTTGGCTGTCTGAGTGTTTCAGGAAGTGTTCAGTCGTTTGAATACGGGATTTTAGAGGATTAACAGCTCTGAAGGGAAGAGAGAGAGAAAAGAAACTGACAGTGTCACGTTGATTTTACATTAGTCACACAGTAGCACAGACGCACCTTTAATAAAGTAACTGACAGGTGGATAATGACGTCTGTATCACATTTCTGTTTGTCATCTGTATTAATGGAGGCACGGTTACATTCTCCTGTCCACAGTTCTGATGTTTCCATCTCGTCTCCTGCTTTCATAATGATTGATTCATTCATTTATTCCCTCAGTCGGCTTCCATCTCGGCTCCAATTCTTAGACCTGAGCTGTTTCAGTTTATATTTGTTGCTTCAGTTTTTTCCTTTGTGCCAAATAATTAATGGAAAGAAAACCTTGCCTTGCTCCATCATGGGGAAACTGTAAAGCTGCAAGCAACAGTTATTTTCATTATCAATACGTCTGACAATTATTTTAATACTCGATTGAAGTAGTTTAAAATGTCTCATTATTCCCAAAATCTTGAGTTTGCTGTTCCAGGTTCCAGTGAATTTTTGGGCATTTTTAGACAATTAATCAAATGAATTGTGAATTAGTTTTCTGTCATTTATGTGATTGATTAATCAGCTGTTCATTCCAGCTGCAGAGCTCCAGGTTTCCAGGTGTTAAATAATCAAACTCAGTGGAACAAGGATCTGCCCCGGGCTCACCTGGAAGGTTAATCCAGCCATGTACGAGAGGCATATTAGTGCTGACCTCCACTGTAACCTACAATATACCCCCCCCACCACCACCACCACCACCACCACCAGGGCCTCACATACCACTCACTCTGTAGACAGTGTGACTGTGATTGTCTGATTCCAAACAAGCCATAAAACTGTCTGTGAAGCACGGTGCAGAAACATTAAATAATATTTATCTGTGGAAATGTGTGTGAGTACATGAGCACTTTGATCGGTAAATATAGATGTGTGTGTGTGTGTTTTAACTCTGTGTGTGTGTGTGTGTCAGTCAGCTTCGTGCAGTCTGCATCACAGATGGGCGAGCGACTTGATACCCTCCTTAACTAAAGACGTGTCAGAGAGAGAACAAAAAGAACGACAGAGCAGGAGAGAAAGTGAGAAAGTGTGTGTGTGTGTGAGAGAGAGAGAGAGAGAGAGAGAGAGACAACAGTTAAGAGAGAGAGGTTTAACCACTTTATCTCCTTATGAATACTGCAGCAGCACCTTTGGGTGTCGCTGGGGACAGACAGGATGTGTGTGTGTGTGTGTGTGTGTGTGTGTGTGTGTGTGTGTGTGATGGTCGGGGGTGACGGCAGAGCACCGCCCTCGGCCGTTAGAGGTGAGAAGAGCTAATCCTGAATTAAATGATCTGGCACTTTACAAAATACACGACAATTACACAGATAATTATACCAAGCCTTCACACAGAGCCCACGGGTCACAATTAACATGAGCCACACACACACACACACACACACACACACACACACACACTCCTGCCAGGTGTGGCACAGACCTACTGCTGAGCTGAAGTGTGTATGTGTGGATGTATGCGACACACTGTGAATGTGTCAAGAGTGAGATATAAAATTTACAAAATGGCTGACAGTAAGACGTTCAGAAAGTAAGAGCGCTCACTCCCACTAATCTTAAGATGTTCCAAACTGTATCTCTATCATCAGCTGATGAAGTCGCTGTAATGTGTCTCCAAACAGCTGCAACATGATGATTCATGTGGAGTGGTGCAGCGTTCCCTCTGTTTCAGCTCCTGTGTTTGGTCTCCTCCTCCTCCTGAGGGAAATCTCTAAATGCTGCACTGTGTTCACCAGCTGCTCTCTGACTGAGTCTGAACCAGGCAGGAAATGTGCCACCAAACCAAAACCAGGAGCTGCAGAGATGCATGTGGGAATCTCTAGGCATCTGATCTGAGGACAGTTCTATACAAAACGCGTCAGCAGAGCTGTCGGCAAATTCGCCTAAAAGATTAAAAGATCAAAATGTGAGGTGGTTGTTTTTGTTGTTGTTTACCTGTGGAGAAAACAATGGGTCAGAACAAAACTCCTCAAGTTTTGATTTGTAATTTTTTCCCAGCAAACAACAGCTACAGTTTGTTTGTTTGTTTGTTTGTTTGTCTGGTTTATCAGAGACTTTCAGGAGTTTAGTCGCACTAATGATGCCTGCAGCTGACTCCCCTGAGCTGACGTTAACTAGCTCCCAGCAGCCCTTAAACACAACTAATACACACCTACAGGGACTCACTAATGCGCGTGTGTGTCATGTGACGTCTACATGTATACAGTGTGTGTTCGTGCACCGATCAGACACAACAATCGGAGTACAGTCTGCACTGCACTGTAACTGTCTCCTCTCGGCCATCTGTACCTGCAGCTTGGCTTCCATCATTAACCAAACCACAGTGATATCATCAGGGGCCGACAGACAGCAGCTGCTTTAACACACACACACACACACACACACACAATCTCAAGTAATAATTAAGTCATGTGATACTCGACTGTACATCAACCGACCACCAAGCAGCTGAATGATGTCACCAGGTTTCCATCCAAACGTTTCACAGTGAGGCCGGAAAAACATGGACGTCATCGTCGTCGTTCTTTCAAAACTACTTCTATCAAAACCAATCTGCTCCTCCTGAAGAACACCTCCGTGGTTAAATTTAACTGTTCGAGAAAAGCCATGACCGCGAATTGATTCAAAC
The DNA here is from genome assembly GCF_001640805.2 of Lates calcarifer. Classification (NCBI taxonomy): domain Eukaryota; kingdom Metazoa; phylum Chordata; class Actinopteri; family Centropomidae; genus Lates; species Lates calcarifer. Next base: position 24,662,560 of record NC_066840.1, on the reverse strand, counting down.
GTATCTCAGACTATTAGACGCTGTTAAAACTAATCAGACAGAGCTGCTATAAACAGGAACATTAGCAGAGTGTTCACTACTGTTGATGTGAGGAGCAGCCATCTTGAATTCTGATTTCAGAGTTGGTGGGGTTGCTCCAACTTTTAGACTTTCAGAAGAGTTTGTTGTTGTTTATCACAGGACTTCACAGCTTCATGGACGTCGTCTGTTCAGTGTATTTGAGGGAATGAATAAAGTATTTCAGTGCTTTGATAATGCAGCCAGTAGCAGTGGTGGAGTTCACGTCTGTGTGTCTGGGTGTGAGCTGTAGTAAAGGAGTTAATTCACTGCCTGAAAACACGTCAGAATTCATTCAGACTAACGCTTCTCTTTCCACTGACTTTCTGAAGAAGCTAAAAACATAAAGACATGTATATTCTGATAAGTGCATCAGACAGGGCAGCAACACCTTTATGTACAAAAGTCGGAGAATTTCCCGGTGGACTAAACACCAACCTGCTGACGTGTCTCCAGGCAACACTCAGCTGGTCGGCTGCTCCGACTGCGAGGCTGTTTATTTAAGCTGTTAACACCCACTTGAACTCTGTTTCTGAAGGAAGATAAACAGCTCTAAACCACAGACTGAACCCAGAACTCACTGAGACTGAGTCAACAGAGGCATCAGAGCAGCTACTGACGGTGACGGTCGACTGTACAAACATCCAAGTAAGGACAGGTTGGCAGTAAAATTACTCAAGTATTATAAGAACTCATAATGAAGAATGGAAGGTATCTGCATTAAATCACTGACTCACTGAGGTGATAAAATCTCAGTAAATTGAATTTACCTCAGATGGAAAACCTCACATCTCCACTTTAAAGAATCAGCCTGTTGTTAGTCCGTCTGTCAACACTAAACCAGTTTATAAAACTGAAAAATCCTAAAGCATAAGTGTTTGAGCTTTAAGAAAAACATAAATTTGAAGGTTGAATTAAAGAATAACCCCAGTATTTTTTAACTGTGGCCTTATTTTCTATTGTTTTCATAGGGATTAAAATCTTTAGAACTTGCAGTAAGAGCGTTAAAACCCAACATCGCCAACAGCTGCTGTAATGTAAACAAATGGTGCAGCTGTCCACGTCAAAGTCCGTCCTCTAAAGTTCTTGTTTTTGCCTCTGACAGACTCAGATTGTTATTATCTGTGTCTGACAACATTATGGATGGGATTCCTACAGAGACAGAGCTTTTTAGTAAAGGGTAATGCTGCGTTTCATTTACATCAGAACTCCAAGTTGATGGCGTTCCAGTTCCAAAATCAGAAAAACATGGACATTAACAGCCTCCTTCAGAGGCCAATCTGCTCCACCTGAAGAACACCTCAGCTGTTCACATGAGATTTTAATACAAGAACGTTTTTAAAAAGCTGTTCAAAAAAGAAAAAACAAAAACCGACTGGGTTGCTTCGACTTTCTGAGTTGGAAATCTGACTTCAGGAGACGTTCCAGTTGAAACTTCTGACTAGGAACTCGGAAAGTCGCACCAAAACATCCTTTCTGTTTAACCAGAAACATCATTTTAGATCAGTACCAGACTCCATTGACAAAAAAAGTGATTTTACCGAGCAGAACACAGGAGCTGCTGGAACACCGCTGCCTCCATCTGCCAGTTTGTGTGTGTTGTTGTGTGTTATTTTTACTTAATGCTAAGGATCTGAATGCTTACACCCGGAATTATAATCGCACAATAACAAAAAGGATTTTACTTTGTAATAAAAACATGGGGGGAAAAGGCCCAGGTGGAGCCCAGACACGTCCTCATTCAGAAGCTGTGACTGTGGTTGTGAGTTGTAGGCAGTTTTTTTTTTTTTAAGTGTGTATCACTTGTGATTCATTTGCAGTTTACTCGCTCTGTGAGAACTGGAGGCGTCGACTTCACTTCCACTCCGAGGCCGAACATGTTGCCGTGACATATTTCGCCGCGCAGTCGTGCCAAACACACGCCGACACACAAGGCGGCCATTGTTTCCCGCGCGGCGTCATGTTTTCACAGCAGCAGCGTTGTTGTTGTTTGATGAAGTTATTTGCAGGATGGCGGCTCCTCACACACCTCGTTTTTATCATTCAGCAGTGTGACTCTGTCTGAGATGACATATGCTGCTGAAAACCATTTGAGTTTCAGACTTCAGGCTGTTAACACGCTGCAGGAAGAAGCAGGTCAAAGGTCAAAAGTTGTACAGCATAATGGTTTGGTGTCCTGCTGAAGGACACTTGGTTTAGTGTTTTTGTTCATTTTCTATCAGTGTATGTTAATAATTCCATGATAGACGTGCAGCTATGAATAATAGAACATTTCCTGCAAACAGAACATTTCCTGCAGGTGAGAATGTGTCTCACACTCTCCAGTCATGGACCGATACGGTCAGGACGAGAGGAAAGGGGAAAGGCTGATGTGGATGTTTGGTCTGATTAAGCCGCGCTGAGATGAATGCGTTTCTCCGGTATCGTGGTGGTTTCCAGTTGTTCCCAGTCGAAAGTTTCAACAGGAACACTTCAGGTGTAGTTTTGATGCTCTGAAAGAGCAACAACAACAAAAGCTTTCCTGTGAGCGACATTTTCATTTACATTCTGCCACAGATCTGAAGCTCTGGACGACTGAAGTCCTCACAACCCTCACCGGCCTTTTTGTGAGTTGCTCTGGTGTTGAATGTGTGTCTTGGCTGGAAGAAACACAAGAACCTCAGCTGTACCAGCGACAGAGCAGGTGGAGGTTCATTGTTTGAGGATGGACTTAAACACTGAGTTTGATGAGTGGAGCCTGGTGTCGGTCGCTGCCTGTTTCCTGGTTGTCGTCTGGATGGAGGCATTAGATGTTTTTTTCCTTTAACATTTTCACTTCTCATGTTTCTCCTTGTTTCCTCTTTTGTCGTGTATGTTTTATTTTGCTCCACAGGTGAAGCATCAGTCTTAAGAAACTTTCTTGCTATGATTTGAAATCCCACTTTAATTTGAGAATTAACTTTTTAGTATTAAACGACCTGTCTGATCATCTACTTCAGATCATATTTTAGTTTATCTGTTGATCTGTGAGTAAAACATCATCTAACAGGGAAAAAAAAAAATCAGAACTACAAAAATAATAATAAAAAAACTCTACAGAATTTTCCTTTAACAGTAACTTGGATCTTTGTGGTTGCCGAGTCGTCAGGATGCCAAAGTCAGACGTGTAGTTGGCCGTCACGTTCCACGCTAATGAGTCTCCATATCACCTAATTGTCCGACAAACTGTTCCTTTAATATCCGCCAGTGTGTTTGTAAAGTAAGTGTGTGTGTGTGTGTGTGTGTGTGTGTGTGCTTCTTTAATTTATGCAGGATAATACAAGACGCCTTCTGCCGAGCTGCTCCTTGCTTCCACAATAACACACATCCTCTCTCCTCCTCCTTTTTCATTCACTTCAACCTTCTGTTCTCTTCCTCCTCCTCCCTCAGTTCCTCTCACTTTTTCTCCCCCCCCTCTCTCCCTCTCTCTCCCTCTCTCATCTCTCCCGGACAACTGTGACTGTTTTAATTCTGACCACTGATTAGCCTGAATCAATTAAGTCCTCCACGCTGTGTCCAACAGCAGAGCAGCATGGGGTATTTAGAGTATTTAGGCTCCCATTCATCAAGCTCCAGCCTCCTAATCACCCTTTAATTACAGCCTACGACTATGGGGGCTCAAATGGGACATTAGGCATGGCTGCTTTCTCTGTAGAGCCGAGGGTTGAAGTGGGCTTTGGAGGGGACGGGGGAACGAATCAGGCGGTCGCTCTCGAGTCGTGGCCTCGGTGGCGTCCTGGCGGCTGATTGCAAACAAAATCTCACCGGGTGTCAAACAGGAAGCAGCAGCAGGAGTCAGTTACTGTAACTGTAATACCTGCTTATACTCAGGGCTGTGTAGATTCAGATAGAGTCAGATAAATATTAAAGAGGAAGAGGCATTTGGCTGAAAAAGTTTTAACAAACACATCACTTCCTGCACTTCCTCCTTTCACATTAAAAGCCTTCAAATTGCTCGAAAGGGGTTGCAGTAATTCTTCACTTGCTTTAAGCTTTTTAATGTGAAACAACTCAAGGAAGTCTTTAAGTTTAATTTACATCAAAGTAAAAGGAGCTATTTGAAATGATTAGTGAGTGAAAATTACTTAGAACTAAGTAACTAAGTGGATTTAAAGCTGTGGAGGATTGTTATTTATTATTTATCAGGCTTCCTCCGAGGGCTACATATCTTAAAATAACCTCCGATGGCCAATAAACTCGTCCAATGCTACATTTCCTCTCACGCTAAACACCTGATGGACTCTGCAGGCTGAAGCCACTGGCAAATCTTCCCCCAAATTTAACAAGTGCCTGAACCTATCCACATTCAAAATATGTTTTTATTCGTCATTTGATTTTTTTTATTATGCACCTAAAAAACCCTATGTGCTGTTAGAAATGAGCAGTATATAACTGTATTTATACATATACAAGTTGAAAATGTGATTCTGTAATTTGGCTGTAAAAGGATCCGTCTGCTGACGAAGCCGGAAGAGCACCAACATGTTCAGAAACAGTCCTGAAAGCTGCTAGTTAGATTATATTACTGACCAGAAACTACTGTGCTTTGTGCTGCGATGCATTCCTAAACATCTTCATTTGAAATAAAGGAAACTCCTGAGGAGGAAGTTAAACTCTCCTCTCTTTCTCCTCGCAGCTATCAGCGTTACTAATCCTTTCTGTGCGTCTCTTGTTCTGTCGTTCAAAGCGACAGCGGGGATAACATCACTTCTTTGACAATCAGCAGCCCTGGTTTGTCAGTTGGACCTTGTAGTGGGTTAATCTCCTGCGGGGCTGCTCGGGGTTTTCACTCGTATGAAGGGAGGGAAAAGCAGAGCGCTTTAATGCCGTCTAATGACGTTATGGGAGGAATAGCCCCATGCCGCTGGGAACCTGATAATCCCACTTTGTTCCTTTTGGATTTGTTCAGAAAGCCCTCCTCCTCCCCCCTCCCGGTTGCTGATCCCCTTCGTGTTGCACCGACACAATGGGGCCCCCGCTGTCGGGCCCCGTCCACCTCTTATTCTCTAAACACCTCTCTCATTTGTCGGGCCGCGGCCGGGGGCGCGCACCGTATTATTTTCTCCTCAATTAGCAGAAAAGGCTTGTGTTGATCACTTCCTCTGCAAAGGTGAGCGAACATTCCTCCGGGCTGCGTTCACGCGGGTCATTAGGGAGGTTATCAATGGTGAGCTGTGCCGCAAAACAACGACGGGAGCAGAAACATGCCCCTTTAAAAATTACCATCATTAACTCGAGGTGGAAATAAGATTCCTCGTTGATCTTGAACGTGCGTGGATTTGTTCCAACACCCACCAACTGCCGCCTCCTCCCGCCTGAAAGAAGCGAAACCTGCTCAGAAAGCCCCGATGAGAGTTTCATGTCACGTCTGTTCGGCGGTGGGACGCAGGCCGACAGTTGCCGGCCCTCCAAGAGCTCCTCCCAGCTCCTCCAGCCTCATTATGGCCTCTCCCGTTCAGGGAGGAGGAGGAGGGGAGGGAGGCTTTGATGAACCTGTCCTCCCATTTCCGCTGGACTCTTAGAGGCTAAACTCTGCCAAATCCTTCAATTCAGAAACCCTCCCCCGACTCTACTCCCCCTCTGTGGTGTCAGAGAGGCTGATGGGAGGAGGAGGAGGGGGAGGCAGGAAAGGTAAGAGCTGAGACCAGGATCAGGGACTGACTGTCAAAATCTAATTCACTAACAAAGAAAATAATGATGTGTCTCAGATTGGCAGAGAAACACTCAACTAAACTGGAAGTTATTGAAGTTTAAAGAGTGATTTCAGCCAAATTACAATAAAACACATATTCTCACTTAAAGCCAACAATCATCTGACAAACCGCACCTATAGAGCAGAATCTTGTCCTTGGAGAACTAAACAAAAGGCGTCCAACATGTCCAAGAACCTGCAACTATAACCCAACAAAGTCCAGTACAGGCTTCTTTCTGTTGAAGGAATACTGTCATGGTTTATCCAGAGTATCAGGGACAGTGTCTCATGTTGCTTCTAAAACTTTAAAATGCCATTTTTCAGTAATCTCACTCCATTGTGTCGGGGTGGAAGCAGAAAATTCAAAGGCAGATGTTGATGAACCTGGAGAACAGTCAGACATCTGTCTCTCGTGATTTAATTACTTATTTTCATTATTTTTTATATGGAACAATCTAAACTTATCCTTTAGTTATGTTCTAATGTGGTCTAGTGTAACTTGTGAGCTGTGACCACGTGATGTCCTCCGTCTCCGGTGACTTGGGCCTGGTCTCATCGGGGTTTCTTGGATGAGCAGTTGTCGTTTTCTTCTCTTTAGAGACTCTTTTGTCTCGTTGCGTCGAGGAGAGGGCGACTCCTCTGCCCCTCCTCCACCGGCTGCACCCTCGGGCGCCAAGAAAAAAAACTCCAGAGAGGAGACAGACAGATGGCCACTCGGTTTAAAATCAGTCCTCAGGCCGCTTGAGACGTCGCCGTCGAGCGTCCGCGGTTCTGCCGGAGTCACGGGAAGCAGATGCACGTACATATGCTTTTTCCCTCAAATGATCCCATGTTTGGTGGCGACGGAGAGGGACACGGAGCAGGACACCGGCACAGGGTTGTCATTTCTGATCCCTGAGGTCGGAGCGCTCTGATCTGTGTGTTTGTTTAGATGATACAGGGCGACAGAGGAGGGAGGGAACTGAAGGACTGAAAGCACTACTGTACTTTAAGGGTTCATACTAGTGATTGCACTTGGAGGGAACAGTTGATATTTGCGCAGCTTGTTGGATGATCGAACACCTTCAGAAACCTCCTGTCCACACACCTTTCTGATGGTGGTCTGTCCAACATCCACTCCTATTTTACTCAGTGATTGGTCGGCTGTGTGAGAAAGAACCTTTGGTGGTTTGCTTTTCACTCTACCTTCCAATGTGGCTGAAGAGATCTACTGTAAACTCTTTTCATTATTCCAGGCTTTGAGCTACCCCCCACTCCTGATGTTTGAAGCTTTTACGTGTCTTAAAAAAGGCGGTTGCTAACGAGTGTCTAAATGAGACTACAGAGGTTGTCGGGGACGTTAACATGAAAACCCATCTACTCACCAGTCCACCTTTACAGCCTCGTTGTGTTTCTACTCACGCTCTTTCAAACTCTCACTAACTTTCTAGGAAGAAAGGCTTTTGTTGAAGAGCTCCGAGGGAACCAGGCTGATGCTAACTTCAGGTTGGACTACAGAAACACATCATCACTGCACCACTATTTATCATATATTAAATTAATCCATAACTACAGGAAGTAACATTCACATATTTATATTTTTCCAGACCTACACCTCTGATTACAGGCACTGATAAACAGATAAAGGTATGGTAAGTTTATTATCATGTCCACTGCTGCTGTTGCTGCTGTTGTGTTGCTGGATGAGCAGTGTGCAGCACAGACTGTAAACAGTCAGTTAAGTCAGCCAGAGAATCAGAACATTAGGAGACAAACTGTGAAATCTTTGCACAAGCTGACTTTCCAAAATTATCTGCCTTGTTACATGTTGCTGCCAGAGTGCCGGCGGTGGCTGATAGGTGTGGGAGAGCCGACCGTCTGTTAGTGCAGTAATTAGCAGCAGATGATGGCAGGGGCGTCTTGTGATAAGATGCACCATCCTGAAAGGTCACAGGTTTGAGCACCTTTACAACGCCTGCTCTCGACTCTCTGATGACAAAGTTTGAGTTTCTGCGCAGCTACAGCCGAACCTGAAACTGTAAAACACAAATAAGCAGCTCAGCAGCTTGGTACTGACTGCTGGTCAGGGAAGTATTTATGAGCCGTGATCAAACTTCAAACTCGTTGACAACAAAAACAGAAAAATATGTAAACAGCAGCAACTATCTGGTGCATGTGGAGGCATGAAAACACAGCGATCAGGAGGATACTAAATCAAGGTTCAACGGGTCGTCTCCGTCCCACGCCTCCTGTTTTTCTCGCCTCAGATCTGCTTATCACATCCAGTGAAAATCGTCTGTAAGGTTGAACCAACAAACAGGACATCGTTCTTTTGATAGAAGCAGATTGAAACCAGATTGACCAGCTCCATCTACACCACCATGGTCCGGGTTTGGTCTCATGCTCCATCTTTTCCATCTTCATCCTAGTCATGAACAAGACCAGAGATCCAGAGGACTCTGTAATGGACTCTGTCCACACCTGAGCTGCATCTTCAGATCAGTAACAAAGCACTTTGTCTCTGGTCACAGGCCTGAATGGCAACTTCAGCAGCAACAGTGATTTCAACGAGACGTGATCAGCCTTCTCCAAGTCCAGAAAACTTGTTTGGACTGGATTGGGAAGGAAAGGTTGGATCACAGCCTGCAGAGAGGGAAGGAAGGAACAGAGAGTTATTTAGAGGAAAACACAGTGAAATGTTTCTGCAGTAACTCTGGATATTTCATAAATAAATAGTAACAGGATTGGAAAAGTGCTGATGAGACCGGGGAGTTTTTGGTTTGACCCAGAAACCACAGAGTGGTTTGAGATGATCGGTAATGTGTTTCCTCACTGTAAATAAACTCACTTAGCTCATCCCTCTGTTTTTCTACCTGTCTACTCGTCTTTCTTCTCTTCATGTCTCTTTCATTTCTCTTCCTCTGTGTCTTTTCTTTTCGTTAATTCCCTCCTTCTTTTTTCTCTCGTCAAACACCTGCAGCGCCTCGGGGCCGATCTGTCGTCCACCGCTAACTCCAAACACACCGGCCTGTCACACACACACACACACACACACACACAAAACACACTCCTCAGCAGGAGGAAGTGAAGAAGCGTAACACCTGAAGTGCTTTTCCTAAAGGTCAAAACATCTCAAATGATCCTTCTCCGTCCCTCCAGGAATCTCTTACCCATCAGTAACGTTTTTCTGTAGAAATTATATTTACAGACAGAAGTGCTCATGTCAACACTTACCTGCTGTTTTCAGGGTTCGGCTCATTAAGGTCTGAAACAGAGGCGTTTGGTTCATGTATGAATGAATTTTTGAAGTGAACTGACTTTGCTGAAGCATCTCTATCACTCAATCAGCAGCTTTTAGCTCCTCACTGGAGACTGAGAGCTCAGCTGTGATTCACAGCACATTACGTCTCTGTGAAAAACATTATACGACAGCGAAAGCCACAGAAACAACAATTACCTGATAACCTGAGCGTAAATAACAGGCTGCTGAGATATTAACCTCACTGAACAGTGGCTGTATACGCTGGTTGTCTGCAGAACTCAACATGACAACATGGACTGGAAACACAGAGCTGAACATCGGGCTGTTGGATCCAGCGGGATTGGTCGCTGGTGGTTTGGTCATCAGTCCTGAATAAAGATGACCATAGCGAGCTATTTTCCCAGGTTTTGGTGGCGTAGAAAAGGACTAACGACCTCTTCTCTTCCTCGTCACAAGCAAAGCAGTACTTGGTCTACTTTGGACTTCGATCTTTTCAAACACAGAACTGCGGCGTCTTGAAAACAAGAGCTTCTGCAAAGTTGGACCCAGAAACAGTATTTTCGTCGGTCGTAACGTCACAACTTAACAAACCACTGTTTGCACCACGTTTCCCCAGCCTCACCCTAACCTTCCCGTCCCTTTTTAAACCATTAAAATGAGTATGATTCATACATTCAGACCGGCTTCATCGCTGCGTGAAAAAACACAGCGGAGCCAGTTCTCTGCACCACAACATGTTTTCATCGTTAACACGACACTGGAAGGAAACCGAAACACAACAGGAAGGTTAACGTTCGTCTTTATTGTTGACATTTTATCAGAATGAATCATCTCACCTGAGCAGCACCTGATAGAAGATAAATACACCGAACGCTGTTTATGTGGGTCCAGTGTGTGTGATATCGGTGGGAACCGAACCCTGCACGCTTACCCACAACCCCCCCACCCCCAGCACCACCAACCACCCTCCCACCATCACCTCCTCCTCCTCCTCCTCTTCTTCGTCCTCGCCTTGTTTAGCTTTGACACCTCAGCTGTTCAGCAGGCTGCTGAGAGGAAGGTGTGGGGTGAGAGAGGCAGAAAGAGGGAGAGAGAGGGAGGGGGAGGAAAAAGGGGGGAGGGTTGATAATGAAGGTAGCATGTTGTTGTCACCACAGATTGTTGCTCAGGGCCTTCCGTGCTGCCATGTTAGTGTGTGTGTGTGTGTGTGTGTGTGTGTGTGTGTGAACTCCGCCCACCTACACACTTTCACCTCCCCCACCTCACCCCCTCACCCCTCCCCATCCATCATGGACTCCATTTACCACCAAAACACACACAAATATTCATACTTACGACACGACTCTGTACATACACAAACACAACATAAACCGAAGCGACACACACACACACACACACTCAGGTGTTTCCACCCTCACAGCTCCATCATCACTCAGCTCAGTGCTAATGCTAATATTTGTCCTGACAACTGATCAGTTTCTCCGTTTGACTCAACCGCAGATGATGTAATAAACTTCACTTCACGTCCATCAGTTTAACTCATTTCACTTTTTTTTCTCACTTAAAAAAACGAAAAGACGAACATTTGCCAAACAAACCAGTTCCTTCACCATCTCATGTTCGCGACTGTGACGTCAGTGTGGTTGATCACGTGGCTGCGAGGATCCAATAGGGGGCCGATCAGGGCCGAATCATCCCCCGGATGAAATTTGCACAACGTAAACAGAAACCATGGCGACGCTCCGGGACGTTACCATGTTGTTGTAACAGGCGGAAAAAGCTCTGCGAGTTTTTTTCCCTCGTCAACACTGTTTGTGTGTCTGTCCTCCAGCCTCAGGGGGCAGTAATGAGCACGATTTTACTACTTTATGATTAGACACATATGATTGGACAACAGCTGTGTGTGTGTGTGTGTGTGTGTTAATTAAAAGCCTGTCAATCATGCTGGGAAATGGGGATCATCTGAGGACTGGTGCTTCCTCTGCCTGCTGTGTATGTGTTTTTGAACATGCCATGGAATTACTGTGTGTGTGTGTGTGTGTGTGTGTGTGTGCACAGATGTTGGAGCAACAAAGCTTCCAGTATTTGTAAAATGTAAGCTGCGACTGTGTGTGTGTGTGTGTGTGTGTGTGTCAGCCTTAAGCGGATGTATAGGTTGTGTGTTTGTGCTGCATGGTGTAAGGATGTACACTGGAGGTGTTGGTGGGCGGTGGTGTGACAGGTGTGTGTGTGTGGATATTTGTGTGTGTACATTAATTTGCTGCTTTGTGTGTTTTTGCAGATTTCATCTGTGTGTATGTGTGATTTTGTGTGTGTGAGTGTGTGTGTTTTCCCTCGGTAGATGTTGACATGTGTCACACTGCTGCAGTCAGCAGCTGAGGTGGCAGATTCCCTCCAGAGAGACGAGCAAGGCATTAACACTACCAGGGTTGGCGGTTCTGTTCCCACTGGGGGGGAGATCAGGTATTCAGTATCAGGTTCAGTATTTCACATGATCTGACTTTCTGCACACAGTAACGCCGCCTCGCTCTCTGTTCGTCTTGTTTGAATGAACTTTATTGGACTCGTCTCTGAACAAACCGACTGTCGGTTCAGGGTTTACGTCGTGGTCGGTCAGCTGATCGTTTTAGCCTCTTTTAGCTCTTTTGTTTCCATGTTCACGCAGAAAAGTGGTGTTTACTCGTAGAAGCTGTAAAACAAATATTATATATCTTATCACAAGTGGAAAGTAACTAAGTACATTTACTTATGCTCCATTTTATGCTACTCTGTACCTCTACGCTGCTATTTTTTGTGGGACATTTTGTATATTTTACTCCATTACAGCCATTGGCAGCCATAATACTGTGCAGGATTTTAACTTTTCATACTATTTCTGGGTATTTTTTAAACATAGGAGCAGCTGACTTTTTTCTTTTAAGTATTTTTTACATCTTGTTTTGCTCATTTTGACTTTGACAGATGTAAATAACGTTTATTATAACTTGTAATATTGCCAGTACATTTCCACTAAAACATAGTGATCTGCAGATACATCATCAGTCTGATTTTGTTTTAATTGTTTTCATTGTTTTACTCTCCTGCCTGTACCACTTGTTATTTCTTAAGGCTACAATCACATCACAAATGCAGAGCGATGAGTACTGACTGTTTTTCTTTCCTCAGTCAAAGTGTTATATAATATAATGTGTTTGGACCAAACCTGTCACGTCCTTACAGCCACAAGCTATTTGTTAAAAATTCTCTGATCCAACATGAAGATTTCAGTTGAAGCGTTTCCTGCAGACACTGCTGCATCCTCGTTAGTAAACACTGATTCATATGTTCATAAGTTGAGATGACAAATCATATTAATATCCCTCCCTCCCAAAAAAAAAACTTGCTAATGATAGCAAACAGGCTCTGCTTGGCTGCAGATCTGCAGCCGTTTGCCACCAGTGTTTCTCATCGTACTATTTGCACCACTCTCTCTCTCTGAAAGTGAGAAGTTGATTGGCTGTCAACAACTTTCCACATTTCTCTCTCTCTCTCTCTTTTTTTTCTTCCCTCCATCCACACTGTTCTCCTGCAGCCTAATTAACACTAAATGTGCCACCGGGCAAATGCAGAACGCATGGCAATATTTGATTACATGAACAATAAATTACCATCAACAACACGCTCATGAAACACATTGGAAAATAGTGACAATGATAATTATGTACAGTCAAAACCACAGTGTCAGAGGGGGCGGCGAGGACAGGTAGAGCTGTAACACGGCGCATGCTGTTATCATAATCACGGTTAACGAGGAATCGGTGCGGCTCTGCCAGGTCGTCTGCCGGCCAATTATAAATTCATGTCAACAACACCTGAGGAGATGGTAGAGACGAGATAATGAGGCAGAGGATGAGCTAACACTTTACACTGCATTAACCTGTGCATTCACATATGGAAGCACATGAACTGAGATCACAGTAAAGGATAGTTGATGGAAATTAAATGATCTCTAAGTGGACTCAATGAAGTTAACAATGGCTAAATGGTATATGTGTTGCACTTGGAGTATTCATTTGCAGTACTTAGCTTTAGCTTTAGCTACCTTTGCTAAATATGGTGAAATATTGTTAATGGAAAGGTGAACAATGAGCTAAATAAACAGAAATATTTCAAGCAAAGCAGTAGAAGTCAGAGGTCCCTTTGCCCAGATAACTGTGTAACACTGTTGTCTTATCTTTTCATCTGATCCCATATTAGCTTTTATCACCTTAAAGGAACTAGTTCACAGTTGTGTTAGCTTAGCATAAAGACTGAAAATGGATGCAAACAGCTGCAGCCAAAAGCTCGAAAATACAGGCACAGTCAGAGCAGCTGGTGAACACAGTGGAGCATTTATAAAGAGCCAGATATTTCCTTCAGGAGGTGGTGGAGACCAAAAACAGCGAAAAGAGAGAGAATACTGGACTTAGATTGATCTGGTCTACACAAAAAACCATTATCTTGCTCTGTAACTGCTGCAGGTGGAGATAAACAACTGTGTGATCAGAAGTTCAATTCAATTCCATTTTATTTATTATAGCTGCTATTCACAACAAAAGTCATCTCAAGGCACTTTTCATATAGAGCAGGTCTAGACCATACTCTTTAAGTTAAACGTATCAACTCAACAGGTGATGATATGTCTTGCTGCAGGTTTTAATGCAGTGAAATAGCTCTGGCTGCTTGGCAGAAATGCTGATACAAATTATTTAATGCTCCCTGTTGCTGCTGTAAAGTGAAGCTTTTTAAACTTGAGAAATATTTGAGAATTAGGAAATAAGACCGCAGATACTTCTGGCAGATATAAGAGCATATCATCTGCATATAAACTGATTTCGCGGTGCAGATTTTGGTTTGTCGAAAACAGCAAAAACAGTAGCAGTGAGAATGGACTTTCTTGTGTGTGAGCTGTGATTATAAGTGATAAGAAAAGCAGATGCTGTTTTGATCCATGAAATAAATCGACGCCAAGATTCTCAGGGCTGACAAAAAGAGACGTCCGAGTGGCTTTGTCAAAGATCTTTTTAGTGTCCAGTGGTTCTGTAATATCTCATATTATCATACTTAATCTTATCTTTTCTCATCTTATGCTTTCACATTTTATTTTATCAGAGCAGCTTCTTCTTCTTCTTCTTGTGTTTGTTCAGTGTCATTGACAGACAGGTGTGGAGCTGCTAAGTGGCAATAAATCCTCTGCGCCTGACATGTTGTACACAACACCAGTGGCATGTGTGTCTCTCTGCTTCCCATAATCCTTCTCTTTATGTTCCCACTCATTCTCTCATTCCTCTTCTATTTTCTCCTTAAATATACCTTTGTTTTTTGTTTCATTTTCCTTCTACATGTCCCTGTTGTCTTTCTTTATCACTGTTTTTTTCTCTCCGTCCTCTTCTTTGTCTATTTTTGTTTTCGCTCTGTCCTCCGTCTTCGTTCTTCCTCCGAGCTTTCCTCCTCTTTCAACATGCTCTCTCCTCTTTCTCTCCTTCCTCACCTCCCAGTCTATTTTTATTATCGTTCTTCCTCCACACTCTCACCCTTCATCTCTCTCCAACGCTCCCTCTTTTTCATTCCCAACACATTTTTTTGTCTTCTCTCTCCTTTTTTCATGTCTTTTTCCCTCCCTTTTGCCTTCTCCTCCAACACGCCACCCGTCTTTCTTCTCCTTTCTTTTCAGCGTCGTCTCTTCTGTGTTCAGCTTTTTCTTCCAGTTCTTCTTAAATCATTCGTCCTTGTCCAAACCCTCTTGTGCTGCATCTTTGCCTGGTTTTCAACGCCTCTTTCTCTCTTTCTGTTTTTCTTTTCTCTGATCAGTTCCTCATCTTTCTCCTCCATCATCTTGTTTTTGTCTTTATCTACCTCCATGATCGTCTCACCCTCCTGTTTTCTTCTTTCCATCCCTTGATCTTATTTTTGTTAATTTCTCATCTTCCTTGTCTTTCTTCTCCTCCTACTCTGATTGTAGCTTTTCTTATTTCTTGTTGTTTTCTTCTTTTATTTCAGTCACCTTCTTTCTTTCTTCTCCAATGTTGCTAATCCTTTTCATCCCTTTCAACCTCTTCTTTCCATTATTTCTTCTTTCTTTACTCTTTTGCTTCATCTTCATGCTCTTATTCATTTCTTTAGCACTTTCTTTTCTAGCCATTTGCTTTTCATCCTCCTCTCTGTCACTCCCAATGTAACACTTGAGTTTAATTATGACTTTTTCAATTAAATAAAGTTTGAACAAAGAAGAACAAACATGTTATTTGAATCCATTTAAACTCAATCTTCATAGAATCACTGAACTATTTTGTAGAATCAGCAGTCATCAACCAAAGAGTGATTTTCTTTGGTTCATTAGAATTAAAAAATTAAAATGCCTTGAAGTATAACAAAGCAAATATGTTGAGGTCCACATTCTCAGGTTTAGGAAAATATTGCACTTTTTTACATTTATATCATATGAATATTTATTAAACATGATAAATTATTACTGATCAAAGCACCCAGAAGTATATCAAACTATTTCTGTATAGCTCCTTAGCTGCATTCAAATGGTGCTACCATGTTAATGCAATAAAAATGATCCATGGTGGATAGAGATCGTTCTGCATAATGTAACTACTTTAGGTTTTGGTGTTTTTAGTCAATTTTGTCACCAGTATCTCTGTACTTTTACTTAGCTGCAGTTTTGAATGCAGATTTTTACTTGTGATTAACGTTTTTCGTAGTGTGGTGCTGCTGTCCACAAACTTTTGGCCATGTTGTGTATCTCTTCTCGTCTTCTAATTTCATTCTATCAAAATCACCTCTTCTTTCCTCTCCAGTGCTCTTTCTTTTTTGTTCTCTCTCTTTCCTCTGACACATTTTTAAGTCTCGTCCGTCTTTCTTTTCTCTCTCTCTTCTGACACATTTATCCTTCCCTCTCTCTTCTGTCAGGACACACACACACACACACACACACACTCAGCGGAGGTGAAGTCGAGAGGCTTGTCTTAGCGTGCCATCTGTCCTCGACGCTGACGTTGGCTCTAATTACTGCGTCTCCCCTGGCTAATGCTGCCTCATTAGGCCGCCGGAGCATGTGCAGCCGACACAAGCGCCGCAGAGAATTTGCACCAGGAAACACGAGCTCGAGCCATTATGGGATCAGGAAATCTGTCTGGTGCGAAAGGCAATTCACACCAGCGACTAAACGCTCATTTTGCTTCTCTCTCTCTCTCCCTCTCTCTTTAAGTCTTCCTCTCTCTGTCGTGCTCTCTCGCTCCACTCGTCTGGCTTTGGAAAGTGTTTCGGAGGCCCGAGTCCAAAGCACCAAAACAAAGGAGTCAAGAAGGAGTCCTGCTCCAAGACAGACCACACATGGATTCACCAGGATCTGGTTTCTTAAGCTTTGTGATACCAACATCACAATCTCTGTGATTAAGTTTAGCAGCTGATGCATCAAATATCAGCAACTTTCAACTTCAGTTCCAACTTCATAGTTTCATCAATAAAAGTAACATAGTGCTCTGAGATCCAGTTTTCTTTACCTATTGTCCAGCAGTGGGTTGTGTCCCCTAAAGCTGGGTACACATGCATTCTCAGCCCTAATCGGTCTGATTATCTGATGGTTGCAAAGATAATCTTGTCAGATTCTCCTGTGGTGTGAGGTGTGTTCAGAGCAATTTTACCCTCCCTGATCTGCTCTGAAGATGATCTGGAAATCATAAATATTAAGCAACTGACTGAAGACAGAAGCACAACCAACAAGAGACGTCATCGTCCGCCATGTTTGTTTCCTCTGAAGTCGTCAGATTTGGAGTTTTGAGGCATTCAGACTCTGGTTGTTGGTGGTGAATCTGTTAGTGTGTGGTGTGGCTGTGTTGGTCTTCTCCCTGCACATCACACACTATAAGAACACAACTGTGACAATCTGACATTATTTGTCATCACGTGTGCTCTCTCATGTTTTCTAAATCAGTTAAGATTTTAAAAATCTTTTAGTGTGTACCAGGCTCAGATGTTTGCTGTCTATGCAGGATGATACAATCTTTGTCCGATACCAAATTAAAGTGTTGGTAAGTGGACATCTGGACATCATGTACCTGCAACCTACTGCTGGACAACAGGTTAAAAAAACAAGATTTGCATAGGGAAAGCTAAGTGGCCAAATCATGGAGTCATTTACAGACTGTTGAGGTCACAAATGGGGCCACACACTGTCTAGAAGATGAGGCTTCGACAGAACTTTCCATTAGACTGTTCCCATGTTCACGAACCATTTGAGGTTTCATTGAGGCGTGACCTCTCTCTGTTTATCATTCTGACACACAAATAAAGCTCGATACGAGTTAGAAGATGAGTCAGCGAGGAAAAAAAAACAAAACTCCATGTGTCTGTATTTCATTGTGGTTATTAACCAAATTAAAATAATGCAAACAAATAGTAATTTAATGATCTGCTGAGTGATGACAGGTGGTGGTGGTTACCTCACATACTGATGAAGTAGTTTGCATAAAACAACTTGTAAGTCATATAGTCAAGTCTCGTGTCACCAACCAGAGCTCCAGGTGGTGATATGATTGAGTTTCAGTCAGGTTCAGATCAATGCTAACGTGCTAACATCAGCAACATGCTCACATTACATGCAGAGTTGTCAGATTTGACTGACAAAAAGTAGCATGTCAGTATCTCAGAGCTGAGACCGACTGAGAATTTGAATAGGGAAACAAAAAGCTTCTAGTTGTAATAAGATAAACTAACATCTGGTTTTGACAGTCGTCAGTTATGAGTCACTGCACGCTGAACTCAGTGCCCTGCTACATGCTAAACCTTAGCATGTTAGCTGTTAGCGTTTCAAGGTTTGCTAAAATGAGGTTTAGCACTTTTACTTGCAGGAGAAGCGGGACAGACAGCGAGAGACTCGGGATGACGGGACAGATTTAAAGGGTGGGATGTCACAGTTTCATGGCGCTCACACCTTCAGGCTGTTTCATTCTTCATGCTTTATGGTTCAATCTGCAGCAGCTGCAGACGTGCATCGTGCCCTGCGGTGTTCTCACGGCGACCTGACGTCGTCCTGTACATTATTAAAGCCCAGCAGGGAAGCTGGGCTGCACATCTGAGGCTTCATCACTTTCAAATTTTTACTTGAGCCTCTTTTTGGACAAAATTAAATGACTGCAAATCAACTGATATCTTTTCTTAACACTTAACAAAGTAGATAATTATGATCTATAATTAGGAATTTGACAAAATATGTGAAAATTTGTTTTCCTCTGGTTTGATGTTGTCATGCCTGCAGGTTTCCCCTCCTGGGTGAAAAATTAACACCTGCCAAAAACCGAATGCTGTTTACACCACCATCCTCTCTGACTGCAAATTAAGCATTATTTGGAGCTTTTTCTATTTTAAAAACCCAGATTCTTGAGCAGAGAGTGTATTTCCTGCTGTCTGTACGATGTGAGTTTCGATGGCCTGTCTGTGCCACCTCGAATCCCTGCAGCTTCTCCCATGAATCATCTCACAAACTGCGAGATAAAGATCTTAAGCCTTTATTTCATGTCTCTGCTGCGGTTTCCGCGCTGACGGCGGTAAATCTGTGGCAATCGATAATTGCAGTTTATCGGCGACAGACGTCTGGTGTCAGTCGCTGTAAGTGCTTCTGCACATCGTCTGAAGTCTTTGTTCGCTGAGGATGTTAATGACAACCGCTGTGGCAACTGGTTAACCAGAAACACAACAAAAGAGCCAGCGAGGTTTTGATCTGACTGTGAATGAACGTCTTCCAGAGAAGAAAGTCACCCCACCTTTTCATGTAGGCTGTTCAGAACAACTGCTTGTTTCCTGGTGGAGGTTTTCTGCATTGCTGTTTTCTGAAGGAATGTTTTCAGGCCTGATCACATGTTCATGACTGATGACCATCTTCATCTTTTTACTGTAGCCCAGAAATTCAAAGTACTCAACCTGCTGTACCTGGAATATTAAAAACCAGGGTGCAGACGAGGCCTGAATCCTTGATAACGTTTGATTTTTGTGCAACATAAATATACAGTAACGCAGCCAAAAAAAAAGGCCCTGGAAACCCCCACCCCTCTACATATAATCAACTTTCCGAAGTATTCCCTCAGGTGGCATTTATCCGGA
This sequence comes from Lates calcarifer, assembly GCF_001640805.2. Lineage (NCBI taxonomy): Eukaryota > Metazoa > Chordata > Actinopteri > Centropomidae > Lates > Lates calcarifer. The sequence continues at coordinate 24,643,427 of NC_066840.1, read as the reverse complement.
TTCATCCATATGTTCCTGATTCCTCCTGAAGAACTAATGGAGGTGGTTTGAAGATGGCGGCCAACTCGGCTGCTCACCAGCTTCTGTCGGTGCCAAATCCTGCTATACTGCACGTGGATTTCTGTATGGACTAAAACAACCATTGTCTGCATCTTACACTCACCTTTTCATCACTTCTCCCTTCGTCTGTTTTCTCTCATTCTGCCTGCTCAGCCATTATTTGCTTCTCTTGTCATTTTTTCCTTTGCCTTTTCTTCTATAACTGGTCTTAAAACATGAACCTGGAGTTGATGTTTAGTCCTGAAGCTGCTCAGTTCCTCATCATTAATCACTTAAATAATCTCTGAAAAACATGTTTATGTTTATTATTTTTTACCTGATTTGAGGTCTGAATGGATTTTTTTAGTTCTTGTAGAGATTTTAACCTGACACACCTGTCAGTAAGACTCCCTGGAGGAAGAAAAACTTGGTTGTTATTTTTTAAAATCTTTTATCTTGTAGCAGGTTGGTTGCATAATCTGTGCACAGAGTCATTATCGTGTTTGCACAAAAGATGGATTAGATATCTTGTGCAAACAAGATATGGATCTTATTCATACAAGAGAGTATTTTATGACCACAGTGAGTTATCTGAAGTGTGCAAGATAAAAACAAATCATAGTACGGCTCCAAGGAAGCACTTGAGGACTTGGTATTTCAAGGTCTTGTTGATGCCTCAGTCCAAACCAATGAGGAAACAGAAGAGCTGGGGTTCACTGAGCTCAGACCAGCACCCTGACGGATCGGTGTAAACACCCACGCAGAGGCTTCGTCCCAGAATCAGCCGCCAACCCACGATGACCTCCCCACAACTCCACCGTCCGCTCTGTCCATACATCCAAACGGAAGCCCAAAACCAGGCCGAGGCCCCCCCACTCTGTGACGTCAGGCCAAACGGACTGGGCCAAACTCCCACCACCACCGGCATCCTCGGGCCCCTTCCCACGTACAACCACATCATCTGGGAGGAAGCTGGGCTCTCACCGCCGTCGTCTGTTCGGGTCAGGCCTCAGACACCCACCATGAGGGAGGGGACGCACAAATTATCCCTCCAAAAGCCGAGGAACAATGGAAATGTGTTGATCCAAAAAATGAAAAATCACTGGAAAACAAAAAGACACCTACACGTACGACTTGATTAATGGCAGCAAATTATGACAGTTTTAAACATTATCATTGTGCTTTTCAAAATAAATTTGTTGGAGGAAGTTTAAAACAAAATGGTGGAGGAAAGAAGACGAGAAGTTTACCTTCCTGATGCCTCTTTTTTTGCTAATTTACTGACATCTAAATGCAGAAATGACGACAGTAAAACCAGCCAGTCTTCATTCACTGATTCATTATTTCAATCTCCTTAAAATACCCACACAAACTGTTATTTCTGAGCTGTCCTGAGCTTTTCATCCATCTATTTTTAGTGGCGATTCAGTGGCAGATGAATAAAAGTCTCCGTCAGCACGTCTCAGACTCCTGCAGCAGGTGGAGGGTGAAATGTCGACTTCGAGGCCTGTCCGCTCAGATCGGGCTTTGTGCTCCGATTTTTTTTTTCCTTTTTTTCGTGAAGAAGTGACTGGACGTTCGTCATTGTGTTTGCAGCCGGCCGTTGGCGAGCGGGAGCCGGTCCAGACATCTTGTGTGGAAAATTTCGGACTGGGCACGAGCCGGCCATCTGCAGCTCCAGGCCGTCAGCAGCCAGCAGCCAAACGCAGAAACACTTCAGCTACTGGAGGGTTCGGAGGAGGGAGGCTGATGGAAATCAACAGCAGAAATGTGTCTCTTACATTTTGGAAGGAAAAGCTTTGACTAGTCATGGTTGCAGAGTAATTACATTTATTTAAGTTATTAAGCCTCAAGCCTCAACTTGGATTTTTCAGACTTTTTCAGAGACTTCCTGCCAAAATAATCTCATAACATGGTGGATTTAGAGGCTGTGCTTGTAGGAAATGCAGAAAAAAGATCACATTTCAAAGGCATGGTGTTCCTTCCTGCAAAGAAAAGTCTGTTCATGGTTCTCTTAGACGATTTAATGTTACCTAGTTGAATTTTCAGAACAAGACTGTGTTAGAAAATATATGGTTCAAATTAAAAAACCTTTGGACACAAAAACTCAAGTAGAGACGTAAACTACAACTCCCAAGATGCACCTCAGTGACAAACATCCATCCAAAGAAACATTTCTGACACTCAAAATTGAAACAGAACCTGATAACCAACATCTTATTGGTGTAAACTTTAGATTGTAATGTCCCATCTCAACTTCCTGTTTCAACAGGAAATACATCACATTCAGGAAGTGAGATGATGCTCCTTCTACCTGCAGAACTTGTCCTGAGAATCCTCATGTTTTTATGTTTTCTTCAGTATCACAGTAATACAATTGTCTGTGCATTCATGAGTTCACTACAAACAGCAGCAGCTGACAGATAATTCAGCTGCTTTTAATAGAAAATATCAACAAAGAGACTAAAAACACCTCCTGTTTAAATCCTCTCATGTCCCCAGATTATGGAAATGATGAAGCTCGAGTATGATGTGAATTGATATAAGACAAACAACAATAAGAGTTAAAGAATCCATTAAATATTCATATTTTTCACTATTTGAAAACCAGACTACAGCACCAAATGTGGATTATTCTGTGACTGAAAATAGTCCCTCACAGTTTCCTCCTGTATCTGAGCAAATGTTTTCATCACTGAGTCTTTATTAAAAATTAAGTTAAATAATGTGAGGTGTTTTTAAAGAATGGTTTGGATCTGCACATGAGATTTGTTGACCATAACATAAATAAATATCATCATCTGGTTTAAACAGACTCTCGTGTTGGAGGAGAACGATTCACATTTCCTGACAAATTCTCCAATTACGCTTCTTTAACTAAACAATGAGTGAAAAAACACCTTTTCTCAGCCTGAGTGTGAAGATCCTCCATCTTTTTTTTTTTTCAGACTTCAGGTAGAGCGGCGTGTGTGTGAATCACAGCGTTCGGCGGCGGTGGTGATGGTTGTGCTGTTGTTTAGGAGGAGATGGTCGGGGAGGGAAGGTGACATCATCTCTACACCTGAGGCGGCGGAGCTGACACCTCCAGCTCTCAGACAGGTGAGAAGACACACACACACACACACACAGATCCATGTTTGTTATTTTTTGTGTAGAGGTTTGGGTTTTGTTGGAGGGTTTGTGCATTTTTTATCACCTTCATTATTAAGCAGGTGAGAGGTATTATTATTATAATTTTAGCCTTCAGCCATTTGAACAAAGAGGAATAGGGAAAAGTTGAAGTTTTACTTTTTGGTTTTGTTTGTTTGTTTTGTGGATGGATCAGATCAGATTCTCTCTTCATCACTGTCATGGAAACTCCACTTCAGTTTGACAAAATAATTTTATCTCAGCAGCCTCTTTGTCTTCCTGGATACTCACCTCTGTTCAGGCCAAAATGTCTGTTATAGTTTGAACCCAGTCGCTTTGTTTCACCTCATGTTTGAACCATTCAGTCTGTTTCCTGAAGCAAATATCTTTTCAGTAGCAAAGCTGCTTTCTTGATCAGGTTGTGCAGTGTCGACCAAGCTGCACGTTCCTGAGCTCAAGCGCTGCAGATCTTTGTGCTGCAGTCTGACGAGAAGCTGGGCATCAGAAACACTTCAGTACAACAGGGACATCACGTACGAATCGTCAGGCTGATTCCTACGTCAGAGGAGCGAGGGGAGAACAGATGCTTGAGTTTACCCGACAGGAAAGGAAGGAGAGGTTGTAGTCGATCACAGCTCATTGTTCAATAAGTTAACTGAGTTTATATCTGTTCACTATGGTGGCCCTGAAGGTCAAAGCACAGCAGCATTTCAGAAAACAAAACATCCATCCATCATCTATAACACTTATCACGTAAGGATCACGGGGAAAAACAAAACAACATTTCAGAAAACATTTCACAAAACAAAACATTTAAGATTTTAAAAAAGGTTTAATAAAACAAAACATTTTATAAAACAAAACATTTCATAAAACAAAACATTTCAGAAGATGAAAAAAAGGTTTCATCAAACGAAATATTTCAGAAAACAAAAAAAACATTTCACAAGACATTTCAGAAAACAAAACATTTCAGAGGATAAAGAAAATGGTTTCCCAAACAAACCACTTCAGAAAACAAATGTCTGAATGTCATTATGTTTTGATCTTCAGGGCAACCAGTAGTTTACAGATGTATCAGTCACTGAGGCAGCGCTGATTTGAAGTTGATCTTCTGAAGTAGTGACCTACTTCTGCCATGTTAGCGTAGCTTAGCTTCAGAGCCACCTGCACGTCTACATTCAAAGGATTCCCGTCTCCACAGTCCATGTTAGTCTTTGACTGGACATCAGGATCCTGTTTGTCTCTGTTTACTGTCGCTTTGTTAAACCACAGTGCAGTCGCGGCTCCAGAGGACGTCGTGCCATGTTGAAATGTAAATTTCAGCGATTCAGCACCCCGCGGGTTTTTAACATAATATTACGAGAGAATGAGATGCTTACCTCGTTCACACCTCTGATGAGAGAGCTGAGGTGTGTGTGCGTGGAGATGTATGTTTGAAGGTGGGATAATTGACTTGGACAGTTGCCAGAAAGCGGGAACATCTGCTGGGCCGACAAAAAAATAAAAAATAAAAAACCGTGTCGCCTTCTGATGACATCACAACACACAGCTGAGGACTATAAGAGCTTGTATTTCCATATAATCTACATACATGGAGAGAGAGGAGAGACGAGCTGTAACAGTTTGAATTCATCAGCTCCTCATAAACCTAATTAACATACAGTGTGTGAAGTTTATGCAAAGTATGAAGAGAAGCCTGAGGGCAGCACAGAACAGGTGATAAAACCAGAGGAGACAGAAAGAACAAAACTCCAACTTTAATAAACTGATTTTTATCAAATCACAGGAGAGGATGCAGTAATGACTCATCATTCCTGAGCACAGAAACCGTTTAGTTTATTAAATGTGATAATGAATGATTCATTTCAGGTCGGACACAGACTACTTGATGATGTTGGACATATTTCATATTTCACCATCTGATTATTCAGCTGACTTTCCCTTCGCTGTCGACTTTTACTAATTGTTCAAGGAGCAGGGTGCGGTTATGTTCTCCTTTACTGATTGCGATAAACAGTAAGAGGCCGCCCTGCTGTTCGCTGATTGAATGATTTAATGTGAAGTATAAAATGTTTGAAGTTTCTCTGTAAACAAACAGAAGTTCTGTTTTTTACCTCGAGATTTAACAAACGTGTTGAAAGTGTTTCTTTCTGCTTAAAATATCTGCAAAGCTGATTTTTTTACATCCGTGTTTACAAGTCGTCTTCCTCGAGTTTGTCTCGGTGCATTGCTGCTCCTGGAAATCAGCAAATAATGAACATTTTCCACTCTTTACTTTTTTGATTCATGCAGTTTAAGGCAGAGTCACTGGTGGGAGCAGTGTTGTGTTGTCTTTGTGATCTTCTGTAGCTTTAGTAACACCGAACAGTGATGGCAAAAGGTACTGACACACCTCTGAGGTTCCAATCTACATCACTGCAGCTTGTGACTCTTTAATAGTTGGATATTAATGATCATAATCGCAGCTTTAGTTTGAAAATCAGTTCCATGCAGTGAGTTTCATTCACCCTAAAAACACTGTAAACTAACATTTAGGTCGCCAAAAATTAGCTCAATTAAAAAAAGCACCTACGACATGAATTCAGTGTTAGCTGCTAGTATGAAACATGAGGTGAGATTTGTCTCAGGTGGGCAGAGATCCAGATCATCTCCGACTTACTTTGATTTGATCCACAGTCACACTTCTTACAGACTTTAATGTCTGTAGTGTTTTGTGTAAAGCTCCAGGCTGCCGTTTGTATTTTCTCCTGTTTTTCTTTTTGTTTTTTGTTTTTTTGTCTTGCTGTGTTTCTCTCTCCACCCACCCGCTCAGCTCAGCGCTGCCTCAGAATCTGTTTCACTCACTAAATTGGCTCCTCAGACACCCTTCCCCTTCTTCCCCATCTCTCATTTAAAAAGTGAGAAATTATAATTATCTGAATTATGCTTTTAATGATGCGTTAATTAGAGTCATGGAGTGAGATTAGCCTATGAATTATTACTTGTGAAATCCTTCCAGATTCATACGAGCTTCTCGTACAGGCAGAGAGGAGGGAGAGGAGAGAAATGTTGCTGTGCTCGGTGATTAGCGCACCAATAAATAACAGAACAGATTGTGGTGCATATGCTTACGATTACAACTTTTAAACCAACGCTTTAAACTCACACCGACTGTCTTGAGCTGGCAAGAGGTTTCTGTACCAACAGCCCAGTCAGTTTTGTGTTTCCTTCAGAGGCTCTCTGTGCAATTCTCACCAAATGTGAACTATTATTATACTGTGTTAGGAAAAAACTGATTGTTGATCTCTCAGCTTTTTCTGCCTGCAAGCTGAGATAACACTGCAAAATGAGTCTGTATCGAGGAGGCATGTGGAAAATGTATATTCTGCTCTTCCTAAAGCCGCACTTATCTACATTATCCATCAACTGTGAGTCAAATGACTGTTTTATAATGTGAAAGGTGTTGCGTACATCGATAAATCCTCAGAATTGTCACTGACTCTGCAGCTCTGTGGAGCTTTTTCCTCCTGGAAAACATACACAGGTGCACTGTAGGAAAAAGGACTGGGATTCAAAACGGTCAGAAAGTCGAGTGTGGAACGATGGACACCTCTCACCTTCAACGGTCGCCATCTTGGCTACGTAGCGGAGGGTGAGGGACCACCATTTTATATTGAAACCTGTGGAAATGGAGAGCAAAGACGTTGTTATGGTTGTATACTCTTTGATGTGGTTCTTGTGTAGGTGGAGGTGGTGGAAAAGGTTCATGGTGTTTGAGTCTGTTGTGGAGACTGGTTCTGGTCTGTGTCTGACTTTTCGTAACCAAACCACATCCATGCTGCAGAGGCAGCCCTTCATTCTGCTCCTTTGTTCAAATGCGTATTATTGTACTCTCCAGCAGGGGGCAGTGTAGGAGACTGTTGTCAGTTGTCAGTCCTACCAGAAAATAAATGAACTTTTTATATATTTACATGATCAATAGATGTTTGTATTTTGACAGTAGATATATAACGTCACATCGCAATGAGACTGTCCTCCACCAAAAACCAACACCACATTGTTTATGAAAGCAGCTTTTTACGAACCACAGCTACACTTTAAAGTTAAGTGACCTCTAGTGGTTGGATAAATTACGACAACTCAAAGTTCTTAATGGAGAATGCAGAATTTAGTACCTGCACATATTGACCCTATGCACACACCAGGTGAACATATACACGTATATAGAACCAGTAGTAGTTTAAACCATCCTGCATCATAAATTTTACTGACTCTGACTTGTTTTCCATTCGCTGTTGTTATTTTCCAAGCTGCTAAATCTCTACCTGAAATTTCTAAATCCTTTTTATGAGGGCTGCTGTGCAGACTGTAGAACTGTGTCATGAATAGAGAAACTGAAAAACATCACTCGTGGGGTCTTAAAAGTCGATAAATCTGACAAGGGAGTTGCTAAGTTGGTGACAGTTTGCACATGTTTTAAGCCTGAGTAAAATGTAAATCAGTGATTGTTTTCATCAGTGAACTTAATGTGAATATATTCAGGATGAAACATGGACAAATAAAAACATGGCTTTTAGATAATTCTGATTTATTTCCACTGTGCACACAAAGCTGACATGTTTCCAGAGCTCAGATATGAACGCGGTGAGTACGCTTTTATTTTTACTGATGAAAAAAAGCAGAAAAAGGAGGATTTGCTCGTCAAATCGCAGTTAAAATGAAGGAATATCTGCTGAGAAACTGAAACAGAGTTTGTCCCTGTGCACACACAGACAGAAAGACAAACCCAAAACAGTTTACTGCCTCATTGCATTTATGTAAAACACGTATGCCATTATTACCCTCCTTGTTCCAGTCAGCTCCTCACATTTACATGGTGGGAGGGAGGGGGGGGGGGGGGGCTTTCCTTTCTCAGCCAGAAAACCTCTGATGTTAAACAGGGTTAATGTTTATATTAATGTGTGGAGGTGTTGGATTGGGTGGAGGTCAGGGACAGTCAGGTTCTCCTTCAAACTGTGGAAGGCGTTTCCTGTATGGATCTGGCTTTGTGCCTGGAGGGGGTGGGGTGGGGGTGGGGGGTTCGTCATGTTGAAACAGGAGAGAGACAAACAAAAGATGGAGATACAAAGATGGAGGAACACCTGCAGAGAACGGTGGTTCTCAGCCTGAGGGACCAGAACTATTAAAATAAATCAAAAGAAAATCACAGTGTGTTCAACTGATTTTACACAGGGTGGGAGGTAGGCTTGGCTTTGTTTTACAGGGTCACAGGTCATTAAGTTTAGAAACCACTGGTTTAAAATATCATTGTATGTTGTAGAATTAAGGTTTGGAGTCTGAAAGGACGAGTCTGAAACACAGATGACGCCTGAATACTGGAGGAAAATGAAGCAGTCGGTCTGTAATTAGTCTGATTAGACTGTAGCTGTGTTTTGACAGGTGTCTGGCTCCCAACAGCATTTATTTTGAAATCTATATAATAAGTTAATCTACAGTTTAATACATTGACACATGTAATTTGGAACAAAGCTGAGATGGTGGTTACTGCTGCTCTGTTAGCAGGAGTTTAGCTTTAGCTTTAGCTCAGGCTAGCTGTGGCTCAGTCTCAGTAGGTGTTGTTGCTGTGGCTCCTACAGTCAGGAGATTATGATAGTATTCATGTGTGATGACTGATGGGACCAAGCTGGACCAGGTCTGTTCCAGTCTGGATCAGTTGGTTTTGACAGTCGGCGAGTAAACGAGACTGATCAGTCGTTCTCATGACGATTGTTTTAACCTTTAAATAAGCAGAAATTAGCTTTGTTTTCACTCAGCTCCCAGTTCCCTCTGTCGGCTCTACAGTCCGACACGTCTCTCCATCCAGGTCTTCTGCAAACCCTGACCTAAAGCTGCTGCTTGTTCATATTTATTCATCAGCCTCCAGAGTTCCAGTAGGTCCTGAACAGTGGTTCTGTTTGTTGTCTAGTCTTAAGGTTTCTGCTGCTTCCTGATTGTTTGAGGTTTGGTTTATATGGTGGAATATACTGTGTAAACCAGAACTCGACCACCCCCGCCTAATACAGTGTTGGTCCAGTCCACCAAAGCATGGACTCTAGGAGCCCTGTGGTATCTGGCAGCTGCACAAGGCGGAGCTGCTGTATCTTCCAACACCCTGTCACCGGTTCATGGATAATCAGAAACTCAGTCCTCCACTTCCTCAGCTGCTGCAGCTAAACAGACCGTGCGCTGGACATTTGGGTAATCTCTGCCTGTAACAACACCGGCTGGAGCGTTTTGAATCCGAGGCGGCCATCTTCGCTCAGCCACTGTGACGCTGGTCCCAGTGTTAAGGACCTGGCAGTGAGCGGCGGGATCCTCTGTCCAAACCCCGCGAGGGAAATCAGCCTGCTAATTTGCAGGATGTGGCGTCCTCCTCCCCGTTTTAAGCATGCATGGCTGCAGCTAAACAAGCAGAGAGGAGGAGGGGGGCTCAGAGAAAAAGGCTCGCTTTCACTGTTTGAAAAGACAGAGCCGGATAACGAGGCCTCCTCTTAACCTGCTTGTACCCTTTTAAACAAATTAGCTGAGCTCATGTCTTCACTGATGCTGGGAAACCAGAGGGTGGAGGATACAAAATGATAAAACGCAGAAGCAGAGAAATAACAATCAAAATGGCGTCAAATCAAAGGTTGAAAGAGCCTTTATGTTGGTCTCCATGTAGGGGAGATATTAAACAGATGTGATGAGTTACCCAAATTCACAAGTTTCCTCACTAAAACACTGTTCAGAGGTGAATTTGTGTGTGACCCACATCCTACATTTTGCAGACCTTTTTTTTTTAGTCACCTCCGACCTTTGATGGTCGACTCAGGTGGCTAACATCACCTTACCTGGAGCTGAATTCTCCTCAGAGGTCTCCTCCTCTTCAAAACAAACAGACCTGATAACTAAAACTGGAAAAACACGGAGTAAAGACGTTTCATGCTGAAAATCAGGACGTCAGGGGCTGCGAGCTGTTAGCTGAGCTGCTGCTAGCATTAGCTTGGCTTGTTTGGCATGGTCAGTTGTTCAGGAGGTTTTTACTGGTCACCTCCTCTCCAAAAACACTGTACCATGTTCTGGACTGTCTAAGACATACAGATTCAATGTTCTATCAGTAGTCGTAATAAAAAATGACAGACATCAGTGTGTAAGCACCTACGTGTCCGAACACAGAGGTCTATGAGGAGTTAACAAGAAGAAAACTGCCTTCACTTATTTTTATTTATTGATTAATTTCTTTTATTTCCTTGTCCATCAGCAGGCAGGTGTTAGAGTTCAGATTGTTAGTGAAGCTGTAAAACAAATTACAGGCTGTGCTTCCTTTAGTTCTCTCGTTGTGTAAATCAGCCTTTTTCCCTCTGGTCCTGCTTTAAAACTTTCCCATTTTATTTGACATGAATACCAACTATTAACAGTGGAAATAAAAGATTATTAAATCTCCCTGCTGAGCTCTGAGGCCAAAAGAGCAAATTGTGATACAATGACATTTTAACCAACGTGCTTCTTCAGGTTATAAATCTTCTCTCGGTGTTGCCAGCGATGTTCAGAAGCCAACTTCTTGTTGCCTGAAACAGGTGTGATTGTTGGCATATCTTAGTTTCTGTTTTATGCCAAGTTATTTTATGATACTTATCAAGTAGAAAACAGTATTACAATTCATTTTTACAGTAAAACTATAAAAATATATGATTGATGGTCTAAAAATGTTGCAGCTCAACAGGTAAAAAGTCACCTGTCAAACAGAAGACGTGTCAGTGACAACACCTGCACTGTGTGTTATGGTTTACTGAGTCATTAAATTAGTCACATCTGCAGAGATCTACATTACATTAATGACTCATAGAGTTAGTTCGGCCGGTGTATTGGCTCATCACACACAGACACTTAGTCAGGATCCTTTAGCATCACTTTTTAAAACACCAGGTTCCACATTAGTGTCATTTTTCAGTGTGTACGCCTTTGATAAGAGAGCTATCTCCTAAAAAAAAAAAAAACATTTCATTACGTAATTTTGATCAACATAATAAGAGAATTTTGTTAATTTACATATTTGACAAAAAGGACCTCATTTAGTTCAAGTTCAAATTCAAAATTTCGGCTTACCCTCTGCTTGGAGCACCACTGCCATCCACCACAGACGCTCACAATAATTTAGGATGTGCACACAGAAGCTGGTGTTCTGTGATAATGTGATCACACCGTTACACTCAGGTGTGCTGCTATCCCAACTCCGCGCCTGTGATTTCTCAAAACTTCAGGAAATTAGAGGCCAACATGTTCTGAGACAGCAGCAGGTTTGATGGAGGGAGCTGTATGTTTTTACATGTGAAGGCTGTGAGTATCTGTACACTTCACATTTATACGTTTTATCATTTACAGTGAATATTATTTAGCAGGGGAGGTTTTAGATCCCATCAAACCTACACCATAGAGCCATGGTGTGGCTCGGGTCGAGATTGAAACATCTCAACAACTGTTGGATGAATTCTGATGAAATGTGGTTTAGATGTTCGTGTTCTCCTGAGGATGAACTGTAATCATCCAGTTTTCATCTGCTGCCATCATCACATCAACTTTTTCATTTGTCCAATATTTGGTTTACGATCAAATACCTGCAGAGGTAATGACGTTCCCACTAGTGTAAACTGGACACTGTTTTTAGCCCTAATTAGCTGTTGGCATGCTAGCACGCTAAACTAAGATGGTGAACAAGGTAAACATTTATACCTGCTAAACATCAGCATGTTGTAGCATAAAGACTTGACATATACTTGACACTAAAGTCTTCAAACATCAGTGTGTTAGCATCGGATCCTTTAGCTGGAAACACTGATGTGTCTCAGCCTCACAGAGCTGTTAGCATGGCTGCAGACTTTTAGCCTGGTTATAGATTAATAAACATGTTAATCAGAAAGCTGTACAGGTGTTGGTTGGTGTATTTTAGAACATTTTTGGACAGAGCTAAGCTAGCTGTTTCCCCCGCTTCCAGTCTTTATGCTAAGCTAGGTTAACCAGGTTCCAACTTCAGCTATTCTGAGGTGGTTAGCCCTCATGCTAACCTTGTAGCCTCAGCAGATAAACGGCCTCAATTAGCTGCTGTTGTCGTTGTTGTGTATCTGCAGCATATTGTTAACAAGTGAAACCACAAACTAACAGTGTGCAGCAGCTATAAAATGAGCTGAGTGGATTTTATTAGTGTTAATATTGGATTTTATTTTGGTTCATTTGCAGCCGTGCAGCCAACAGTTTGTTGACATGTCTGTGGTTCTTTTCACCATGTGGGAGGCATCGTCGCTGTCAGAAATTCACCATATCTCTGACTGTGAATCACAAGTCTGAGGCTGAAGTGAACTGTTTTTCCCTCTCGGTTGCTCATAATTCAAACAATATCATGTGAACGCAGCTTTATACAGAAAAACATGAGGTTGAATTAAGATTTCCTTCATTGTACCAAAGGCAAAACCATGAAACCGACTGTACAGATGTGGATATTGGTGGATATTCGATATTGAAGGTTATTTAATTATTTATTTACAAAAGTACGTGGAATAGACTATACAGCAGTGACAACATCATCTGTTGGTAGAATGTGGAGGACAAAAGGAGCATTTATATCCATTAATATCCTGCAGAAACTGGGCGATCACACTCCTCAAAGCTCCACTGTAAGGAGAATATTTTGGGTGGACAGACAGGTGAGACGTTGCTTATACAAAAGAAGCAGATGTTTCCACTAAGAAAACTTATATTTGGAATCTGTAAAAACTAGTTGAACTCCATCTAAAGGGGGAAAAGATGGCGGCTCAGCCTCGTCCATCTGCTGCTGAATAGCAACAGTTTTGTCTTTTGTGTGGCTGCTGCATTGTCTTTCAACGAACTCTGGATTTTTTAATCTCCTCTTTTCTCTTGTTCTCTTCGCCTTTGTTGTCACTGTTTTAGTTTCCGGCGGTGTTTGCCTTCTCCAACACCTCTGTTGGTGCCTAATTGCAATTCCTCAGACACTGTTTTAGTCATTTATTAGAGTTAAATATAAGCACTGCAGTAAGGTTGTGTGACTGTCTCCATCAAACCTGCTAATTGTTGCAGTATTCAATTTTCCTTTGTCTTGAATGTGATTAGCACCCAGCTGGCATCAGTGAAATCAAACATTATTTACACGTTCATTTTGGGCTCGAAAAGCCTGAATATTCACCTTGAAACCTGCAGGATCCTTTTCTTGTTCCTCCCCAGTCTAACACGTTGTTTCTGAGGTCGACTCAGAATAGCATGTAAAGCCTAACGAGTTATTGAGGGTCCCTCCTGCTGAACGTTCTGCCTACCAATGAAGAAGAAAAGGAGGAAAAGAAGAAGAAGAAGCGCCCACTTTGGGTGTTAAAACGCTTCGAGGCCCTGCAGCAACATGACGACGACTGGAGGTCCTGTTGTTTTTCTCTTTTCCTGCACAGGTTTATGTAAATGAGCTGGCGTCCCCTCCCTCCCCCTCTGCACCCATCACCCATCTCCTTCTAACATTAATTAGCACAGCTGCTACCTTGCTCAATATTTGGTAACAGAGCCACCGTCGGCGGATGCAGAAATTTGCAGGATTTGGCTTTTAATTAGGTGCAGGAGAGCACAGGTGCGCTAACGAGCAAAAAGGAGCTAATTTGAATAAAAATCGTCCCGTTTATGAGGGGGGTGGGGAAGGGGATATAATTAGCATCAGAGAGGTAAATGGTGACAGGGTTCAGAGCTTCTGCTGCAGGAATTTGTGCACTGATTGAACATTTTATTCCACTTTGTGAAACTCTTCCAGGCGTGTTTACTCCATCGGATCATTGAGACTGTATCTGTGCAGGGAATTAATTCATATTTACTGTCTTTTTTATTGAACTGCTGAAAATGTAAAAAATAAATTTGGAGATGGGGGATGCATGATGGAGGATCTGATTTACCAAAGAAGAGAAAACAAAGTGCTGTGATGCTAGAAAGGACAAGAGGCAGTGGTATGATCCTGTGTCCTGCTCTGTAAAATTATTGTTTTTGTCAATGGAGTCTGGTATTGATAAATAGTGATGTTTCTAGTGGGTGTGGACATTGGCAGTAGCTGGTTACGGTGGCAGACTCCAAAGATTTTTGCCCTAATCGATCATTGACACCCAAAAACGTGAAAAGTTAAAAGAGTTATCCTTTAGGAACATCTTGTTCTGATATTTCCACGTCATTTATCCAGTTGTCTAGTTGGTATCTGTCACACTTGTGGTGTGAAGAAAAGAAATAAAATCAGCAGGATAAATTTCCCCTATTAAGTCACAAAAATCACAGTTTTCTGTGTTAAAATTTTTTCAGGCCTCAGTTTGATTTCCGTCGCTCACTCTTCTGCTTTGTTTCATGTTTTTCATCACATTGCTTTCTTTTCATCTTTGTCATACCCACTGACCCTCTCTCCTTACATCCTTCCTTCCTTGATGTCGTCAAACTCGAGTCCCAGCAGTAATAATTAACACAGCAGCGGCGTGCTGTTACGTCGTAATGAAGACGGTGTTTGTTTGCGGGGGAAAAGAAGAAATGCTTGGCGGCATGAAAACGCCCTCCACATCTGAACAGAGCTGTAATTAGTGTGTGTGCTGTGAAACAAGTGTCAGAGATGTGTACTAGCCACCTCCACCTTTTGTTCAACACCTCCAGCCCCAGACAGGAAGTCAGGAAGTCAGAGCTCAGACTCATCAGGATGGAGGTTGTTTGGTCTGATGATGTGTTCAGAGACGGAGTTGGCTACAGTGGAAAAACCTAGAAAGCGTCCAAGAAAAGTTTCCTATGCTCCAAAAAAAAGGAAGTTGTCAATCAGAGGAAGGATTACAGTCTAAAAAAGAAAGCAATCGACAGCGAGGACAGCAACAGTGTTTGTGTAATTACTCTCATTGCCAGAAGGGGGAGACAAACGTTTTGCACTGCAGGTTTAAGAAAAGGTGTAAAGGTCTTTTCACAAACAGCGCGCTGCAAATAAAGAATGCAAAGGTGTGAGATACTCACCTGTGAATATACAGGCCGGACATATTTTAAGACGTCGACCTTAAGGCTGGATTCATAGTCGATGACCAGGGTCGACAGGAGTCCTGCTGTAGGTACAGATGATGAGGCCATATCGTACTTTATATTCCACTGTGTGAAACAAAGAGACACTGAACTACACACAGATTTATAGAACTGGAGTTACATCCAGGTAATTTCTAACATATTTTCACTGTTTCTTGTTACTAAACACAACATTACTGCCGTGGAACCGCTGTGTTTACACATTCACCCCTTTTTCTTTAATGTTGTGTTGTCTTCATTCTCAACAAACTCCACCAGCATCAGAAACATGGAGAGTGACAGCTCAGGCCTTGTAGTCCCCATGTTGTATCTCCGTCAGCTCTATAGCCACATTGTGAGGACCGGCGTTGCCAGACCTATAAACCCGAATCAACGTTAAAGATGCCGCTTGTAATACATTCACATTGACTCGGCTCTTCTCTCTTTCATCTCCTATTTTTGGAGACCAAACACAGAGATAAAAGACTTAACTGCAAAACAAAAAACAAAAAAATCAGCTACTCCCGGTTTATTATTTCTGATTGAGTCATTTGTACACTCTGATAATGTAATGTAAGAAAGCACAACACATTTTTGGTGGTGCCTAACAGATGTGATTAACCTGTAACCTGCTCCGGTTAGAGTTTGGCGTGAAGGTGTTTTCAGCTGTAGCTCCTTCAATGGCTGACAGATGGCGCTCCGACAAAACTCTGACAGGAAAGTGTCCAACCTAAACAGAAAGTCAGTGGATTGTTCCGCTCTTCGTGGCCAATTTGAGCTTTTCATGTCTTAAAAAATGGTGATGCATGTAGAGGATATAATTTTTTAAAGTGGAGTTTGTTGCTCCCCCTCCTTCCTTCTCTTGTTGAAATCTGGCTTTCCTCCAGTAACTGCCACAGATGGTGGTGAGTGTATCAGGTGAAAATAGCGACCGTCTGTTTATCTAAAACTAAAATACTTTCCATTTCTGGGAATCCAAACCACCATCACCCCTCCCTCCTCTCTCCTCTAATAAAGAACCACAAAGCGAGGCTTCGGTTTGTCTCAGCAGGAGACCCTGAACAGCCTGCCCCCGCCTGCAGCAGCTTACCTGTGTGGGATCACCTGTGCTGACTTGTATCAGAGGGGAAATTAATGACAGAGGACGGTCCGATCGGCAGCTTTCACTACAACGTCACCACTGAGATCGCCGCAGGGTTCACCAGGAAGCTGAGCGCCTGTTAGGAAGCTGTCGGGTCATGTTCACCGGTTTCCTCTGTCGCCCTCAGGAGCTTTAATCAAGTTTTATTCTCTTCTGTTTTATTCTTCAGGCTTTGTGATGAGCTGTAGAATTAAACATGAATGAATGAAATACTGAAAAGTCTCTGTTGATGTTCTCTACTTACAGCCACTTTAACTGTGGTTGTAATTAAATACACTTTATACTTGTACTGCAATACATTTATTTAACTTTTGCATTCAAAACATATGAAGACAGAACCCAAGAAAATTGTTTTGATAATGTTTAATGTCATTTTTCATGTAATAACACCAAACATTTGTTTCTTTTCCTTTGAATTAATTTGATAATTTTACTTTATTTTAATAATTTTTAAACTAAAAAAGCTGCGTGATGATTTCACTATTATCAGTTATGATCAGATCAGTTATGCAGAAATTAATCCATTAGGAAAAGAATGAGGTGCACTCAAACATAAAATAGTTTTTTTAAAAAATATATATTTAATAGCACAGTAATAATCATAGGGGTCATTTTCTTCATTGAGTACTTTTAACACCTGAAGTACATTTACCTGATTATGCTCATGTACTTTTACTTAAATAACATTTTCAGTACAGGACTTGTACTTGTAATGGAGTATTTTTACAGTGTGGTATTAATACTTGAACTTAAATAAAAGATCTGAATATTTCTTCCGCCTCCTGATGAAGCTACGTTTGTGTAGTTTGTCTTTTCCCAGACTTTTATCCGATCGTGTTAGTTTCGTGTCCTTCACCAAACTGAAATTACTCCTTAATCTTAATCTGGGCTTTGCAGAATCAGACAGTATCCACGCTCTCATATGTCTGTTTCTCTGATGTTTGTTCACTGCTGATCAGATCTCTGGTATTTATGTTGGACTTTATCTCTTTACATTTACAATCTGCTGACTCTGACGTTCACACCCAGTGTTGCCCACGTTGTATGTAAGCAGAATTTTATGTACACTTGCACTTTTCTGTCCTTGTTCACCATCTCCACACAGCTGTTTTCAGTCACTACGACCTTTTTTTGTCCTTTGTTTTATTACCATCACTGTGTCGACACAGGAAAGGTTTCAGACTCAGTTTTCAGTCGTTCATGTCACTAAAGTCTGATAAAACAGATACAGACGGTTTACAGTGGCTCTCTAATGGGAAATTATGGAAGGTATTTTTCACTTACCTTATATTTCACAGACAAAACCACTGATGAAAAACCAAATAATCAGCATACGAAGCTGCAGCTGCATCGTTTCTTCTGCCTTTTCGGGCTGTAGGCAGATTTTGAGCGCTGTTGACTTTTCTTTTTTCCTCCTCACTTCCCTCAGACGCAGCAGCATCAGACCCCGACAGACGAACTAGTCGGACACTTGATGTGTGATGTGTTGATTTAGGGAGAGAAAGTGAGAAAACTGCTGCTTTTCTGGAGAATTAACATGCGTCAAATCGTTGCCGGTGCGTAGGACTTTACATGGAGAACAGCAGGCGTGGCTGAAAACGATCCTTTTACTATTTTATCTTGTATTTGTGGTTTAGTGGTTTAACGTTGTGTTGGCTCAGTTCCATTTTTGTTGGGTTTAAATGCATCTGTTGTTCGTACGATACCACTTTTACTTGTTGGCATCACAAACATGTGGTTAAACGTGTGTTTGTGCTTGAAAACCTCACAATACCAAATAAAATCCTGCACCAGGAGCTGTGTGGTGGGCTGCGGAGGCCTGCAGACAGACCGAGCAGTAAAATGTGTGTGTGTGGTGTTTTGAACAGCTCCTGGCGACTGGCCTCGCTCGCTTAATGAGCTCTAATCCTCCGTCAAACGCACGCAAAACTGTCGTGCTGTAAACAAAGACGACAACGCGGCAGCACCATCAGTTGTCAGTCAAGTCACAGCCTCAGGTCCAAGCAAATGTTCCCGCACCAAACACCCGGCCGGCAGCAGAGGCAGAGGGGCTGATGGGAAATGAGAAAGATGAGGGTGAGGAGCTTTTGTGCAGCAGGCCCTCCAAAGGCCTTCAGCCTTCCCTGACCCAGGGGCCCAGGCCAGATGACCTGGTGACCCAGATGTTTCAGAAAACCCAATGACATTTCACAAAATGCGACATTTCAGAAAACAAATTTCACAAAACACATAAAGGGAGGAACAACACTTCTTGTTTGTCATTGGACAGAACTTCTGTCAATTCAGAGTTTTGTTGTTGTGTTTTCTGAATTGTCGTTGTGCTTTGACCTTCAAGGCCACCGTAGATCTACCTGACGTGTAAATGCATCTAAGATGGACTGAAATCCAGTTGTTCAGACCACATCTGCAGGAGGCTGAAACACTTTCTAACCAGATGTTTCAGTATGTGGTGTCTCCTCAGAGGAAATGGAGTCATTTAGTTTCCTGTGTGTTGTAGAGAGCTGCAGTGATTGGTTGACTGATTGACAGAGTCATTTTGACCTTAATGACTTTTTAAATGTAATGTTTTCATGTTTCCTCCATCTGTTGTGACTCAGTATCTTTGTATTTTATAGATTTTTTATCAGACATAACATTTAGGAAGTTAGGATGGATATTTTTACAATTTCATGATGTTTTTCTGATTTACTGACAGATTCATTGATTATAAAAATAAACGTTAGTTGCGTCATGTTTTCGTGTTGTCCGTCCGATTCTCGTGAAGGTGATATCTCAGGAACACTTCAAGGGAACTTCCTCAAATTTTGTACAAACATCTTCTCTCATTTTGATGGTCAGAGGTCAGAGGTCAAAGCTGAACTGGTGTCACTGATCTTGGCGTCCATCTTGAGCGCGCGGTGATTGTATCCTGTCGATCTTCAGTGCTGTTTGGTTGAAGATGTGAGTCCATATTTGAAGTGTTGTCTCCTGTCATGGCTGCAGCTCTGTGTTCTATCAGAATCAGTTTTCCCCAGGAATATGACTCTGTTTGTTGTCTCTCTCTCTGATGCAAACTGCTACTCGACTGGTCGGTGGAAACAAACAACCGCGAGGTGGTTAATCTGGTTTACATGTGCAGTCAGTCTGTTGTCAGTCTTTATCTGCTGCTCGTGTTATTACCTTCCTATCGACACTATCAGAGCATCTGTGGCATATTAAGTGTTATTAAGTGTAATTATCATTAAATGTCATTATGAGAACATGTCAATAGTTCATCAGTTCAACTAGAAATCATCCAGCTGTCGGTGCTGACGGGTTCAGACACAGCGACTCCGTCTCCATCAGTTTTTATTTTTGATTTCTCTTAACAACTTTTATTTTCCCCCCAACCGTCCGACTCAGCCGTTTTGCGAGCAGGTGCTGTTTGCTGACAGATGTGGTCGGGACATTTGATGGTCGCTGCTCGCCGCCGACTGCACACCGACATCCTGTCTGAGCAGCGCAGTGGGCGACTGTTTGTATTCCAAACATTTGTATAATTAGTGTTTTTGTGTTTTCGCTCTCCGACTGCTGTTCACCTGTACGACAGGTTGGGTCACATTGTCCTGCGAGAGGTGACTGTTAACTCTGTGAGGAAATGTCTTTGTGTGTGTGATGTAAAAGTATTCAGGTGAGATCAGTGTGTGTGTGTGTGTGTGTGTGTGTGTGTTCAAACCTGCAGCGACACTTCACTTTTTACACTTTCACCTTTTTATGAAAGCCTGAAAACTTCACAGCTGTAATTATTTTGTTTTTCGTGCTCACAAGACAATTATTTTGTGATCTCGATATAACACATTTCACTTCCTCATAATTACTTCCTGAGCTCAGAATAACCCAAACAGCCTCCTCCTGATCACTAGAGGAAAACTAATGAACTCATAATTTCACAATCAGAAATCAGAGCTTGTTATGTCATAATCACCAGAAAATGCTGCTTCTCTCGAGATCACAAAAACAATTATTCTGTGATCTTGTTGTGTGTGGATCATTAAATCATTTTCCTGTGATCGCAATAATGAAAATATGTGAACATTTACACTCGTCTCAGCTCCTCGGAGGAGCTTCATCCCTAAATAATAATTTAACAGAGACAAAACGACTGCAGAGAATTCATTTTCATTATGAAAATATGTTTTTTCACACATTTTTTCTTTACAATATTTATTGAAAAAACACACACATATACCACATTTACACGAAAATAAACGACAATAATCATCCAAAAGAAGAAAAAGAAAATAAATAAATATTAAATACATCCATTCTCCTCCAGGATCAAGCTGATAATAGTAAACTTTATTTATACAGTAAGTGCTTTACAATAAGAACAAAACCAGGAGTTTAAGACGGAGACAAGATAAAAATAATCAAAGAGGAAAAAGGAAAACGCTCTACGATGAACATGAGTTTTAAGAGGAGATTTAAAGAACACTCTCCCAGCATGCAGTTCAACAGCTGAGGGGCCCGGACAGGAAAGGTTCAGTCTCCTTTAGATTAAAATTAAGTTCAGTTAATTTAACTTAAGGTCGAACTTTATTAATCCTGGAGGAAATTCCAAACAAATACTGAAAATTCAGTGACAAATAAAATATCAGAATAAAAACTATTACTAAATATAAGTGAAAAAAGAAAATATAAAGTATATATACACATATGTATCATATAACATGTATAAATCCAGATTTCTACTGAATGGATTTGAACTGCAGGTTTATCTCTTTGTTCAGCTGGAGTCTGTGGACCGCTCACTCTCCCAGCGGCCACTGATCAGCTCACTGAGTCACTCATAATTATTTTCTCTGACACTTTAACAGTTTTCATAGCTCATCATCTGTGACAGCTCTAACTCTCGGCTGTTCGACAGATTTTTCTTTTCTGCAGTAAAGACGTCAGGAGACGCTGTGAACTCATCTTCACTCGTTATGAATTCTGCTGCAGCAGAACATGTTAGAGCAGCTTCACAAACTCCTGCGGGTTCAGCTGGACTAAAGAAACACAGATGAACTCTGTCTGTTGTAATGAATGAACGCCTAATTATTTTTAAGTTTCAGAAAGAAAGAGAGAACTCTCAGCAGTTTTTTTCCGTTGGTTCAGTTTGGGCACTGGTCTGATAATGTCAGTCATGTCTGTAGTTTTGTATTTTCACCATGAAATTTGGCTTTCCTTTGGTTGTTAATTTGAATATCCTTTACAACTGACACGAACGTTCATCAGCTGAGTCAACAAACAGACTTTTGTCTACATTGTAATTTAATTCTGAAGCCTGAACTCTGTCTTTTTGGATGTAAGTTAGCATGTTAGCATGTTAGCACTTCCTGTTCCCTCGTCCCAGAGTCAGTGTGTTTCTGGTTAAATGTCTGAAATAAGGTCTGTGGTTTTAACACAAGCTCAAGACATTTTCAGGTTTTATTCTCCGACATAAAATGGGTCAGTAAATCCCCCACTCCTGATGTTTGAAGCTTTTACGTGTCTTAAAAAAGGCGGTTGCTAACGAGTATCTAAATGAGACTACAGAGGTTGTCGGACGTTATGAGAAGCTTCACCTCGCCATTTTTTATTTTTATGATGAATTCCTTAACACTCCTAATAAAAGTCTGTGTGAAAACATGAGATCATTTATTTACCCATCATCCCTCAGAGCAGAGACGAGCTTCACAGTCAACGGAAATGAACCAATAATCTAAATAACAGTGAGTGTAGTCTGGGCTGCTGCGTTAACGTCAGACTAAAATGTTATTTTCTCCATGATTAAGTGTAATTATCCCAATCATTGTTCTGCAGACTCACAGCAGCCCTCTCGTCTAATTCCTCAGCTATCATTACACTTAATTAGAGCTCTTTCAGTGATTCATAAAAAAACATCTTTTACTGCCCGAGCTCCCACAGCTGGAGGCGAGTCTGTCATTTCCCTCCCTGTGCTCCTCTCGGCCAATCACGGCGGCCCGTCCAGGTGGCGGCCTAGGAAACGCTCAGTGAGGGGGTGAGGTTGCCCTCCAGGCGCTGATTCAGGATCAGCTCTTCCTCCTGCCGGCCTCTGTCGCCCATGGAGGTTTGGAGCTGATCTGGGAGCAGAGTCTGCTCCACCTGAACCAGCTCTTCCAGTCTATAAACGCAGGAGCCCCATCATTATCCCGTCATGGCAGCCATAAATCAAACCTGTTGTCATGGCAACGTGGCGGGCTTGGTGGTTTCAACTGAAGCTAGGCCTCAGAGAAAATCGTACAGCAAGGGTCGGTGGTTTTTAGGTTCTGCGGGGAACGAGCCTCTGATTTTGTCGTAACTTGGCGTGCAGCGTTTTCCCCTGGCCCCTGGCTCACGCTGAAGTCTTACAGCACATTAGGGAGGAACATTAGGCCATCAATCACCCCCTCCTGTTAATGAACGGAGGAGTTTACCTGGCAGTTAGCGAGGTGGAGCCGTCAACACGTGTTTGATTACCGATGGACGTGAATCACTGACTTTTATAGACTTTCCATTCCTTTTTGACATCGCTAATTCCTGGCAGTTGCTGCTACATGTGCTGCCGGTTGGAAAAGGTCACGCCGAGCTGGAACTGGCGAAGAGGCACTGGTTTGATTTTGTTTTTTGAGTTTGAATATCAATACTAAAACAAGGGCTGCGAGTAAAATAATGTTCTCTGTCAGTAATCCTTTAATCATTTTATCAGTTAATCAATCAGTCCCTAAAATGTCTTGAGATGAGGAGAAAATTTCCAGAGACATTCACTTTACTTTATGACATAAATAATATGTAGAACAGAGAAAAGCAGTGGGGGTGTGTGAGTTAATTACCTGCAGTAGATTTGGGTCAGCACACTCCCAGTTTGGACAAACATATTTTAGCCACCTAAAAACCCAACATCAGTTTAAGTGTGCACTATATTTTGAATATTTTCTCTACTTTATTTTCAAACAGCCCTTTTCCTTCTGTAGTCGTACACGTTATCTCAGCAGTTTGCAGAAGAGACGACAAATAAAAGAAAATAAAAATGAGTGATTATAACACTAATCACTCATTCTGAGCTCACTCATTAATCACAATGACGCAAGAGGTTATTAAATTAGTTTCCTGTTGAACGACTCATCGTTTAATTCTCTTAATTGTTTCCGCTCGGGTGAAAAAGTAACCACGCATTAAAAACTAGAATTACAGCCCTGTGGTTGTTGTGTGTCGCTGCCAAACAGACAGTTTGATCACAATATGATCACAGTCTCTCTTCTTGAGTCATGGCGTTGAATAATGGTCAGAAAAGTGTTTTTGTGCAGAACATTATGATGTAGCACTGAAGTTGACCTTTGACCCTTAACACCAAAAATGTGTTTTGTGAGGTCACAGTAACCTTTGACCTTTAATCACCAAATTCAGGTGTGTTCTTGCAGGTACACGATTGGCCAGAGCGGCGTTTTGCTGGGTGACAGAAGTAGTCGGCTTGTGTTTTTAGAGGTGTTGCTCTAACATTGTTTTAGGTTGTGGTTCCTTCAGTGTTCATCGTTCAGGAGGTTTTTACTGGAAGTTGAATTATCCTCAGAGGTCTCTTCCTCTCCAAAACAAACAGACCAAGTGATTGAAATCAGTAAAAACACTGAATAAAACAGTTTTACATTAAAAATTGATGTTTGTGACACTTTTGGGTGACACGGGATGTGGAGAGCGGCTGTCTGTTCAGTTTGTTTCCCTGATAACCAAAGATCCAGACATCTGATGACAAAAATCCTTCATCTGGTTTAAGATTAGAGTCAGAACGTTATAAAAAGTGACAATAATGTGACATGAAACAGTGAGAAAGTAGTCAGCTGAAGATGTTTTAATGACCTTACAGAAAACTCTGCATCATGGTTTCAAAGGTTGAACCACGTTTTGACATTTTTTGCTGGACAAACTGTTTTCACACAGAGTGGATCTGAATGCAGCCTTACAGCTAAAGCTTGTACACAAACTGTCTCAAAACAGTTCACACAGATGACATGAGGTGTGAATTTACTTTGATGTGTGTCTGAACAAACTTTTCCTGTCCATCTCTTTACATTAACAAAGCTCTGCTTCCTGCGCTGACACTGTTTACTTGCTCTAGCCGCCCTCCTCTTCCCTGACTTTGCTGCTGCGTTGCTGGATTTCTTGATGTCTCACTGCCACCTGAAGATCAGGTGGATCTTCGAGGCGTTACTGAGAGATCACATTCACGAGAATGGGACGGACAAACGTGTATATGCAGATTTACGAATAAAAATATGAGTGGAGGTTGTTCCTTGCTGCTGGGCTTTAACTGCAGGGATCATGGGAGATTAAGCGTCATGCGAAGAACTTAGAGTAATGGATTTCAATTTCACTGTAACCAGGTGTGTGTGAGTTAAGGTGAGGAGAGGGTGCACAGCTGGAATTCCCCGCGGTAAAACCCCAACACCGCCAGCTTCACTTCAACACACACACACACACACACACACACTAAATTGCTGGAGTCAAACTTTGTCTCCATCAGAGCAACTTTTAGTCTTTTCATGCCGACGTACCATCACTCACACGCTCATGCAAATACCAGACCACATGTAAATACACACACACGAGAGCCCTGAACTATGTGTTGTTCTAGTTTGATATGAATGAAAACTGTGTGGTTTTAGACGATGAATGGATGAATGTGGATGAATGTATCTCAGTTGTTCAGTGCTGACTGGTTTGAGGTCCTGATGCTGAGCTGCTGCTTGAACGCAGCAGCAGAGCGGATAACGACACGCTCTGATGTTAATTGCTTTTATTTGCAGCAATTAAGTTGATTTGGTTGATTAGGGGTTTGATAACGAGTGGCTGGGTTAATTTGTCTCGTTTGGATAAATACTTTAATTAACATTACAGAGCTGCTGAGCCCCTCTGACTCGACACACACAGAGGTGGTGGATGATTGATGCTAATTGTAGCACTCAACTGATTGGAGGATGATAATCTCAACAAGTGAGAAACAAACTTCAGCAAACAACAGAAACAGTCGATGAAGAAAAGGCTGTTGTTCTGTAGTTTTCCTGTAGTCAGCACCTTCCCTCCTCAGCTCTGAGCCCACTGATTCCTACTGAGGATGTAAATAAAACAGCTGCTCACTGTAGTTTTTATCAAACATACAGGAGGATGTAGAGCGTTTTTGGGGACTATTTTCAGCAGTGGATTAATCCACGTTTTTTGCTCTCACATTCTTTCCCCAACTTTAATAACATCAGAATTATAATGCATTGCAAGATTCTTCTCCAGTAGATCATCCTTTATAGAGAGCTGCAGGACTGAGTGCATGTTAGTACTTCCTGTTCCCTCGTCGCCAATACCAATGTATTTGTGGTTAAATGTCTGAAATAAGGTCTGTGGTTTTAACACAAGCTCAAGACATTTTCAGGTTTTCCAGCCTTTGAGATGGCAAATTCTTTTTTTTTCCCTTTCCTGCTGACACTGTCAGTCAGAGTCAGGACTTCTTGTACAAGCTGCTTTGCATGTTGTAAATTTGTATGAGAGGAAACTTTATTGCTCTCTCTGTGTTATCGCTGCATCTAGCTGATCAACACTAAACATCCTTTCAGCTCGGATTCAACAGAAAACCAATGTCAGCGTATGAAAATAAATATGAAAATGAGAGAGGCTTTGGACACATTTGGTTCTCTAAAAGCTGTCTGTGTGTCTTTTATCTGCGTTTTGCTGGTTTGGTAATTGAATTTAATAATAAGCATCAGTAACCGCCGTGGTTTCACCTGAACTCCCCCCTCCCTCCCTCCCCACCGTCAGTGTCAGTGGTGTGTTAAACAGTCACTACACTCAGAGGAGATAAAACAAGCGATAATTTGTTTCTGTTGGTCATGCACCTACACGCATCCCACCATCTGTTATTTCATTTCAGCCTCCCCGATGTGAATACTGAAACATCTCCATGACAACAACACCACCAACATATACAGGCAGGTAGCAGCGACCGGAGGGGGAGGATATCTCATCACAGTCGGATACAATAGTCAGTCTGTGCTGATCAGGACTCGGTTTAGACTTCAGGGTTCATTCTGGATTATTTAGTTTCCTGTGACATTACAATAATCTGCCTGTAATGCGCTCTGCTCACCTGGAGTTTATTTTCTGTACATTAAGAATTTGGGAGAACAATGTAGGGTCCAGTGTCAGAGAGCTGGGTCTCCATCAGAGGTCATGGGTCTTTCAGCAAGACAGTGACCCAAAGCGTACTTCAGAACGCATCAAGAAATAGCTGAGGACAAAGCACTGAAGAGTTCTGAAGTGGCCTGTAATGAGTCCAGATCTAAATCTGACACAACATCTGTGGACAGATCTCAGAACAGCAGTTGGGAGAAGGCACCCTTCAAATCTGAGAGACCTGGAGCAGTTGACAAAACAAGAGTGATCCAAAATTCCACTGGAGAGGTGTAATAATTAAATAATTAATCATCGTTTTAGTTACTTTTCCCCAAATATTTGTTGTTGTTGGTTCTTGAGGAGGTGATGACAGTCAGCTGTTTGTTTTCTGAAACAGTCCTCTAATGTTTGTTAAATGTTCTGGTTCAGCTGTAATGTTGAATATTTCTCTGTGTTGTCATGGTTTAACTGTTGATGAGGAATAGGTAGTAGTGTATTGATCATTTTCCTTTGTATGTTTCTCTTTGATTTCCACGATCGCCGAGATGTCGTCCATGATTGCAGAGACACCATCTATGATCTCAGAGACATCATCCACGATCACAAAGACATTGTCCATAATCTCAGAGACCTTGCCTGCGATCTCAGAGACGTAGTCCACGATCACAGAGAGTCTTTGTACAATGAAGAAGTTCTTTGAAACCAGGACAGAGGCCTCCAGGTAATTCACAAACAGCTTTACATCAATCAAATGTTCTTCATTAAACAAAAAGCAACACAAAACAAAGACATTTTAAATATGTGTTAGTAAGAAGAAAGTTGAAATGTTAAATAATGATTCTGTATGTGACCGTCTGTGTTGGAAGAAATACTCTGATGTTTTACTAACTCAGATTTTCTTCCAGGTGTCGCCACAGTAGAATATGTAATAACAGTAAAAATATGTAATGTTAACAGTAATATAATATTATAGCTAACGGTAAAATTAATCTGTAAAATCAAAGCAACACAGAAGTAAGACTGATCCAAAACAAAAGTAAAAATGTTATAGTAAGACATAAAAAATGTCATATTATATTAAGGTGTTAAAAATCGTAAAAAAATGTCAGTGTAGTAAGGCAAAAAAAATGTCAAAAAATGTAATAGTTCAGTACGGTGTCAAAAATTGTCATAACACAGTAAGGCATTAAAAATTTTCAAAAAAATGTCATAGTATAGGAAGGCATGAAAAATGGTCAAAAAATGTAATAATATAATAAGGCATTAAAACTCATCAAAAAATGTCATGGTATAGAAAGGCATCAAAAACCAACAAAAAATGTCATAGTATAGTAAGTCATGAAAAATGGTCAAAAAACGTCATAGTATAGTAAGGCATCAAAAATGGTCAAAAAATATCATAGTATAGTAAGGCATCAAAAACCATCAAAAAAAGTCATAGTATAGTAAGGCATAAAAAATTTTCAAAAAATGTCATACTATAGTAAGGCATCAAAAACCATCAAAAAAAGTCATAGTATAGTAAGGCATAAAAAATTTTCAAAAAATGTCATACTATAGTAAGGCATCAAAAATTTTCAAAAAATGTCATACTATAGTAAGGCATCAAAAATAGTCAAAAAATGTCATAGTATAGTAAGGTATCAAAAATTTTCAAAAAATGTCATAGTATAGTAAGGTATCAAAAATGGTCAAAAAATATCATACTATAGTAAGGCATCAAAAATTTTCAAAAAATGTCATAGTATAGTAAGGTATCAAAACTGGTCAAAAAATGTCAGTATAGTAAGGCATCAAAAATGGTCAAAAAATATCATAGTATAGTAAGGCATCAAAAACCATCAAAAAATGTCATAGTATAGTAAGGCATCAAAAATGGTCAAAAAATGTCATAGTATAGTAAGGCATCAAAAACCATCAAAAAATGTCATAGTATAGTAAGGTATCAAAAATGGTCAAAAAATGTCATAGTATAGTAAGGCATCAAAAATTTTCAAAAAATGTCCTAGTATAGTAAGTCATCAAAAATAGTCAAAAAATATCATAGTATAGTAAGGCATCAAAAACCATCAAAAAAGTCATAGTATAGTAAG